>NC_079375.1:15961991-16261991 GCF_021018895.1 Seriola aureovittata
CCCTCTCTCTCTCTCTCCTTTAAATACACACAAACACACACACACACACACACACACCATACCTTTGTTAGACATTACCCTCGTGTTAATGGCTTTCTGCCATTTATACAGTTAATCCAGTTTCCCAGGTGCTTGTGTTGTGCTTTTCTCCCTAATTCTCTGCTGGACAAGGTGTTGATGTCTTTCACAAAGTCCACAATGTCATGAGGCCTAATGAGAATGTGCCACACACACTCTATCCGTTAAGTCAGCCACTCACACACATGCACAATTAAGACTATGTGTCTGTATCTTTGTTCCTGGTTTGCTGAGCACTTTTATTGACAATGCCTGAGAACAGCGAAGCGAATCAAAGCGAAGCTGAAGTTTCTGTAAATTTAGAATTTCTTTTTCTTTGTTTAAACATTATTATTATGTGAGATTCTGATTATTATGATGATGATAAAAACTTAAAAATAATGGATTTAGGTAAATATTCAGATAAACACGGGGGATTAAAAAATGAATAAATTCTTTGTTTTTGAAGAATTACAGTGAGATAATTATTATTTTGATTATATTTTATTTATGTATGCAGAATTTTTATGACGCTATATTACTTCCTAGCCCTCACATTGGAAAATTTTAGAATTTATAGGAGTGTCAGTATAATCCACTGTCAGTATAACCCAATATTTGGAAAATTTTAGAATTTATAGGAGTGTCAGTATAATCCACTGTCAGTATAACCCAATATTAAACAGCTCTCTGTGAAACTGCTTTGATGCTTATAAATCTCTACCTTTTAACTGGTAACTTCAAGCTGCTCTGGTGGCTTTGGTTTTTTTGATTTTTCTTTTTGTTTGGTTTTGTTTTGTGTTGTTTTTTGCAATATCTTGGTCATCCATCAACTCTAGTCCACCACTGTCCATCACTCGAATGCATGACTTCCAGTCTCCATCAATCCGACAACGCGTGAGGATGTGCGTGCAGCGTAAGGAGGTCACACATGGATACACACCCCCTTAAGGCACATACGCAAACACACATGCAATCCCACAAATGTTGTTTGCCAGTTTCATAGCTCAAGGCATATTGACTAACGCTGGCTGATAAAGGTCAGTTCTGTCCAGATTTGGACAGGTGGGGTGGGGGCTGCGGTTCACTGTGCCACACACACACACAAACTCACACCTTTTCTGTGGGTTTGTGTGTGTTTGTTTGTCTGGAACGGGATACAGTTTTCTGATAAGGTTGTATAGAGGTCATGGGGACGTAAATATGACATGAATATAGATGCGCTGTCTGCTCGGTTACCTTCAGAGAATTTCACGGCTGCAGGTGCATTGTGTGCCAACGAGCGGGGTCAGTCTCTGTTCATTCACACAATGCGACAGAATACTTGATGAACACATCTGTTTGTCTTTGTACAGTATAAGCACAATATATTTCCATGCACGTCATTCATCTATTGAGTTGTCTGGTCATGCCTGGGCATGATGTCCACAGAATCGTTGTTTTTGTATGTAGAAAAGCACACCCATCCCGAACCATGAATGGAGCTGTCTCTGTTGGGCAGGACAGATGCACAGTTGCTCTAAACAGCATTTATTATCCAGCCTTTTTTATTCCCCGTTGCCTATTGTCAGCCTTAGAAATAATAGCTGGGCCGTCACTAAGTATGCAATGAGAAATGGCTACTTAGCACAACACACATATTGTGGGACTCTGCCACCAACGATTTGAGTGACAAGATGCACTCCTGAGTGCTTTCTCACTTTGTTTTGTTCTCACTTCCCCACTTCTCTGTCTCTCCCTTTCTCACACTCTTATTTCCCTGATCCCGGTCACTTTTCCTCTCCCACGCTTCACACATAATTCGTGCTTTCTCTTTTGATGCGGAGCATTTTATCATTACTTCCCATTAGGCATAATAGCAGCAGGGGCAACGAACAGCGGACGTTCTAGTACAGCTGGAGGAACATCCCGCTGGTGAATGCATAATTGTATTAATCCAGCTATTTTTGTGATAGTTGATGTTATCGCCATCCGAGGGGCGCAGCGCTGCTCCTGATGACCTCACCGCCGCTGTTTCGCTCGCGCCACCCCATCCACTCTTCTGTTCTCCAACCTCACCTACCCCCCCTCTTGTCCTATCATCAGTGATGCATTCTGCAGCCTGAGGGCAGCTATTGGATTTCAAAAGGCAAGACTTATGTTTTTCCTCTCCTCTCCTTGTTGTTGTCATCCACATCCAAATCCACTCTACCGCTAACCTGTGGCCTCCGACTGCGCCATGTGTGAAAACGTCAGCATCAGCGTGACAGGGTTGCAGCCGCTTACTGCTTGGTCATAGGTTGGGGATGGAAGGGCCTCCCATGGTTACACTCTTTGACATCATTGGTGGGAAGAGGAGGCAGTGTTCAGCTGTGTGATTCCACCAAGGGTGCTTGTCTTTGCCAGAATATTTTGGTGTAAACATTGTGTTATGTACGCTCAATTAGGAATCAAATTAGAGAATGGTAAACAGTGAAGAGACCTTTGTTTTCCAGTTGTTTTATCATTCTACTCTGCCGCTACATTCAGTCGTGCATAATTACTCACCCCCTTCACAGGCCTCTACACTTATTAGCAGGGCCTCAATGCTGAGCCAAGGGGCTGGGCATTTCGGGATGCATGGGTATTTGGAGCTATTGTTAAACCTTGCTACAAGGATTCTCAAAGCATTTTAACATTAAATAGACTGGCAATGAAGTGATCAGGGCTTTTCAACAAGATTTGGAAGGAGGTAAGGTATTTAATTTCAATGTATTAGCATCATATTCTTTTTGCAAATTTTTTTTTTCTTTCATCAAAATGTTCATCTGCACATATTAATCCAAAAATGTTCTGGTTTAATTTCTCCTGACACTACTGTACTTTTCCAAAGGCTTTGTGTTTGAACCACTCTCACTGTCTTGTACTGTAACTGTTTTAAGGCATTTCCTTTGCTTGTTGCGTTAGTTGTGTTACATCAAGTTGCCGTCACAGTGTTTGGTATTTTCTTCTGGAAAAAAAATCACCAATTGTGTGTCCATCTAAGGAAATATAGACCTAGTGCAGTTAGCTCCTCCTGAGAGTCTTATTTACCATCACAGAAAATCTCTCCTTGTAACATAAGCACACATGCTTCATACCATCTCTGTTGACTCACTGTCTATCTGTTTGGGTGATGTTTTAGTGACAGATTTGTTGCTACCAGCAGGTAGATTGTTTCCTTGAACACAGCTGCTGTGCAGCAATCATTCGACTGTTTTGAGTTCACTGCCTCTGGATTGGAAAATAGGACAACTGGGACAAATATGAAATTTAAGGACATGTACCTGCAAGATGAATGAATGGATAAAATGTTTATTTTTTCTCTTAATTAGCATACAGGAATGAATCAAGTAGCCAGTACAAAAAAAAATAAAATAAAAAAAATCAGTCCACGAGGCCAGATCTTCTTGGCTCAGGGACTGCATCTGTCAAAATCCTTGTTACTCCAGTGCAACACCTGAAAGTGACTCTAATTAAATTATTGCATGAAAAATGTAGTTTATACTCAGTCAATATATAATGCAGGTGTACTGCTTGAATGTAAACATAGCCTCCGCAGAGATACAAATGCACAAGCATCTAAAATTAGAAAATCTTTCTCTCAGTTTATTAACAAGACATGTAGTTTGTTTTGAAGCTGCTTCTTAATTCTACTGTTGACTAACTCTTTTAGTAGCACAATCTTCTGATCAAACAATCAACAATATTTGCAAAGTTTATTGTTTTTCTTTGTCCTTTTCTGTAATGACTGACAGATTACTGTGGCTAATCTGAAGGCTATGTGCTATAATAACTGTACTGTATCACTACGGTACATCTATAGCTGCAAACTCCTTGCTTGAAGCCACCTCCCGGATCTTTGATCACATCCACTTTCATTTTCAATCGCACATTATGTGAAGAATTAACGAAAACAAAAACTCAAATTTTGCACCAGAGCCTATTTTAATGCATCAGGCGAAGCTGCACAGATAAAAAAGAAAAAAAAGTCCCTATGTCGCCAGATGGCTCGACTGGCTGATAAAAGTCAAACTCCTGCTGAATTTGATTTGATGAGTTCTTTGTTTCTGTGTATTGTCGGTGTGTAATTGTGTACTCGAGGCAAAAGTATTCCTGGATAAGCAAAGCTTTTTCTCTCCGTCCCTAATTCCTTCACATTGATTTATTGTTTACAATCTACAGTTTCTCATCAGGTTAAGCTCTCTTCATGTCAGAACTATGAGCAGAGAGACAGAAAAAAAAAAAAGAAAAGATCTGAAGGCTGTAACTGTAATAGACATTGTTGAGCAGAGCAACAGCGAAGAAGGAGCAAAAAGAGCAAGAGTGGGCATCTTTGGCTAACTGCTATAGATTAATTGATCTAGCCATGAACTTAATGAGCTAGATCCTTTTTAAAAGAGACAAGTGCTGAGACAGAGGAAGCTAATGGTCTCACACAACTTGGAGTGGTAAGAAAGAGAAAGCTATTTATCTTGAAACATATACTTTATTCACTTTATGACAGAATTGCTAGGTAATTGACGGGGCCTGTAAATGTTGATTTTACGACCTGTGGTTCCGATCGGCCCTCTTTGAGCGTGGTGATGCGCAGCCAGTTCAACACAAGACACAAAAGCTGATTTTTGCTCATAAAATCTAGATAACTGAATAGACGTTTTTCTGTGAGGGCGCTAACAAATAGGATTGCATTTGAAAATATTGTTTTGTGAATATCCTGCACCATCACATTAATGTGTCTAAATTGGTAATGTAAGCGGCTTTTGTTACTTCGTTTTGCTCCCTGAGTGAAGTCAGGTTGATCAAATCAATACTGCAATCATAATGCAATCAAACACTGACAATAAAACGCTCCTTTGCTCACATAACTCCCCCTGACTGATTTCACCCCTCATCAAGTAACTTTGCATTTCGGTCTGTCTTGCCCCTGTCTGTTTTTTTCTGTGATAGCTGGCAGTGGGCAATGAGCCCGCTAGTCCCCTGTTAGGTTCTGATTACAGTGTAGATTGTAGTGCAAGCACATGTTACTGCCTGCTGAGCGGCGATATGTTTCGGAGAGCAGAGCAGTTCTCTCTACTACCTTGCCAGCCAGGATGGATTGGCACAGTGGAGTTTCCTGGAATACCAATGCCTCCCTCATATTCTCTATCTCTTCCCCCTGCTCCTCTCTGACCACTCCTCTATCTGAAAGATATGCCTGGTGCCTTGGCACATAGCTGCATCTTCCTGGAAATAAAATTGACCCGAAACCACTGTGCCAGGCGCGATACGGGGTGGCCAGCTGCCAACGCAACATTCAGCTATGACCGGTCTGTGTGGAGCTAAGAGATTATAAAGCTCTTTTGATCTGTATCTTGCTCATATTATGCACAGACATACATACACATGCGGACACATGCACATACAAACTCATGCATGCGCTCTTCAGTAAGCCAGATTTCCCAGTCGGCTGGTCTGTCATTGGCCGGCTGTTCAAAGGGAAACTGTGGGCCAAAAAAATACTGGCTGTGCGGTTACCATGGTAACAGTCTGCCCAGGGGCGTGGGCTGTCTGCTAAATTGTTCGTTGGTTTGTTAAGCCTCAAAAAACACACACACACACACACACACACACACAAACACAAACACATATACACACCTTAGTTTTAACAGAACACGTCTTCATATATTCAGTGTCTAGCAGATAACCTGCTCTGTTCATTAGCATTAGTGGTCAGACTGTTGGATTCCACATCCGTATGTGAAGCAGACTATTTTAGAGAAATCACACACAGCCTTATTTATTTTCTTTAGCTGGACACTGTCTCATCTTGTATTTATTTTACTGCTGCACTGCCCTCTATTGAATCCAGTCGGACATGGTTTTCCTTCTTGCATGCTCGCATGCATGCAGGGGATCAACTGCTATTGTTTACTGTATATTACTACATTACTGAGTGTCAGATTTGTCTGTTCCTTCTCATTTTTCTCTTCTTAATGCCTTCTTTTTAGACATCGCCTCCCTCTTCTGATACAAGACCACACAGCTGTATGGTCCTCTGCGGAGTTACAAAGCCAGCCTAATTGGCGGATGGCTCAGCTTTCTTTAGGGGCTTTAAGTATTGTTCACCGGGGGTTTCTGCAGCATCAGACGTTGCCGTATTAGCTAGTTGAGAGGACAGGTATGTGAAGATGGAGTGGTGTTTGGATAAGGCAGCAGAAAGTTTAGAAGAGTTGTATCTGTGCGAATTTATGTGTGTGTGGGGTGAGTATGTGTGTACGTGGGTGGTGGTGGTGGCGGCGGCGGCGGTGGGTGTAGGTGCGTGTTTTAGCTTGGCAGAGAGGCTCTGACAGGGCCAGAATGGAGAGATGATTAATGATCGAGGGGGGAGTGTTCTATGGGAGGAACCTCAGCTCTTAACAAAAGCAGACAAGGTATGCTCCAACCGCTGCACTCTTTCTGCCATCCCTTTTATTTCTGAGAAAACCTCTCTGGCCCTCTTTTATTCCGCCTTACATTCTTTCTCTCTGTGAGATTACAAGGTGATGACAGGGGGTAGTGGAGAATTACACTGGCCAGACTTGCCAAGTGATGTCACCGCTGCGAACCCTGGATGCCTTCGAGTGAAAAAACAAAAAACCGCACTTGTGAGAAGTAACATACATCGGAGTCCCAGATCTTGGACTAAAATATTTAGTCCCTTTTGACCCATGTTGGCAGTTTATGAGAAATATGCAAAACTGTTCTTGAATCAGTTTCTCTGAATGAATAAATCATAACCCTAAAAGGCAGTTTACCTCAACTTTTAATATCCTGCGGGCATTTTCTGATGATTCTGACAAGCCTTTGTTTCGAGCCATGCCTCTGTCTCAAATAATTGTATTGTGTTTTTCAATGACCTTGTGGAGAAATGGAGCACCTGGGTTGGAAAAGCAGCTCATTACGTGGATTGTGGCTGGAAAATGAACAATGACAGAAGAGCGAGAGTGAATACCAATAGGCTGCAGCGCTGATTGCCTTTTTGTTTTAAGATGTTGGCTGTCCGGCCACGTTTCGTGTCCCCTTTGTCAAACAAACATATTCGTTTTTACCACTTGATTGATATTCTCAGATTTATCACTTAAACGAATCTATACAGGCACACTCTCGGCGCGTACGCAGCCTCCTGTGGTTTGAGTGGGAGAGAGCTGTCGTTCGGAGTGACTGGGCAACAAAATAGCGAAATAGGGGTCAACTGGGGTCTTGACCCGATCATGAGCCTATCTGTATGAGTGTTTGTGAGTGAGTGGGTGTATGCATGACTCCAAAGCCTTTAAAGCCTGTGATCCATCCCATGTGATGGATGAGGGACGGGGTTAAGGGTGTTATTGGGGGGGGCCAAGAGTTGTACTTAAGGGTCACTGACGCTAACTCACAACTTGTGCCCTTCGGTTGGTCACGCACCCTCTCTGCACAGTGTTTTAAAACCTCAGACAGGCAGAGTTGGTATTTCAAAGCTGAAGCTAGAAGAAATGTAGATTTGAATTTTTTAATTCTCTCAAACTACATTCTGCAGGAAAATGCTACATAGATTTCATCAGGGAAATAACTATTTTACCAAAGAAAATGTCTTAAAACGAGCCATAGCTTTGATGTGCTCTACTTTAGTGCTAATAGGCAATATTGCAGTACTGCAGAAAGATTTTAAGAGAGAAATATCTCATATTACAGAATGGAACTCTTTTCCTTTAAATCTCAGATTTATCACATAAGCTCGACTACCTTTCCACATCAACCGGTGCATACGTTTGATTTCATTTCCCACAATTTGCTGCCAAGCCATTTCTGGGGGTTTAAAAGCTCATACATACTTCAGAATGATGCCAAAAGAAAAGTCAGGGGAGGGCTTAGTGTACTGTGACTTTGATTGGGTTTGAGTAGGAAAGCCATTTCCAAACCCATCTTGGTTATAATCCTTTGCAGTTGCTTCCTGCGACTCCTAACTGTACATTTCCTTTTCCTTTTTTTTTTATCCTGCGCACACCTGCTGATGCTTGCATGACAAGTTAATATAATTCTTAATCCACTGCGTCCATAAATCCCATGTCTCCAATTACCTCGGGTTCTTACGGGCTTTATACATTTTACAACAGCACATTCTAAACACATGCACCTTATGTGGCACAGTGCCAGTGTGCTTCCATGTATGATGTATTGCCTGCACTGCGCACTATATTATACGCACAGCAAGCACATTGCTTAGTCAAGCCCCTGAACGCCAGCTCCCAGCTCTGCACATGAGACTGGCTCATATTGCCGATCTTCATCTTCTCATGTAGCACTTGTCCTGGTCAATCAATACATCACTGTTGTGTAGAAAGAAGATCAACTGTTTGCTCCAAAATAACTCGATATGTGACGTAGACAAAGCTGATTCACGTGCTTCTTTATTCAGATTTGGTTTGTTGTCATTAACCGAAATGTAAAGAGGAAGAGCACCTGCTGGGAAAATGACTGACAGTGAAGAGATCATCGTCTCATCTCTCCCGGTCAGGCTCGCTGCGACATGAGGTCATCACAGTTAGACTGTGATGAGTAACGAGCAGTGATCCACAGCTGCCGTACAACTGTCAGCTCACTGCAGAGTGAACTCGAGACAGGGAGAGAGAGGGAGACAGGCAGAGTTAACAAGGATTCAGACCTGTCAGTCAAGGCAAGAAAGCAACAAGGGGAGGAAAGGTAGAAGAAGAGAGAGAGAGAGAGCAATTCATTACCAGTGGGACAGACAAAAAAAAATAAAAAAAAAGATGTGAGGGCAGAGAAGAAGTAAGAAGGAGAGAACAATGCAGAGAGAATCCTATAGAGACCACTTGAAAGGGAGGAATGTTTTGTTTCTGCATGCAGCCAGTTCAGTTGTGGGTTATTCTCCCACTGGGGAGACTAATTGCTTGTTGATCTAATGTTCTATCCCCTCATGTCCCTGAAAACCAACACATTTGATGAGTGATGGGTCTATGTGTGTTTCTTTTTCTTTTTTTTTTTTTCCTTTTTCTTCTGCGGGACAGGAACTCCTGGCCTCATCCAATCTAAATATTCACAAATCAGGAGAAAAGACTTTGGGCTTGGTTCCAAATTCGATGAAGCATAACGCTACTCAGCCCACTGCTGCCTGTCCTTAGAACGAGACCTCTGAGGGTTTGCAAACGTTGTTCACATCACTTTCTCATTCTCTCTCTCTCTCTCTTTCTCTCTCCCCCTCCCTCCCTCTCTCTCTCTCTCTCTCTCTCTCTCTAGCTTTGCCCATATCTGTTTCTTCCTCCCTCTCGCTCTGTGAGGCAGATCAGTGAGTAGCTAATTAATGAGTTTAATGTTACGATTCATGCACATATTATGTGTCCATTAGAGAAAGAGCCTCAGCACCAAGGTAGAAGTTATAATTTAGACGGACATTCATCCTGCGCTGTGTGTGTGTGTGTGCTTGTGTGTCTGTGTGCTTGTGTGCGTGTGTGTGGCTGCCTGTTTGTGTTTGCCTGGCTGTCACTTATCTCCCCTCTCCTATAATGCTGATCGCAGCATCTCCAGTTGTCCAAGGAGGAGGCAGTAAATTATCTCAGGTTCTGTAGAACATACGCTGTAGTCAAGTGGCGGAAAATGTGGGTGCGCCGTCTCATTTAATGGGGTCATCAGTGGCTACATGTGTCGTCGTGTAAATCAGTTCAGTAAATGCATTCTGGAGGTGTGGATAGCATTGATGCCAATATGGGAGTGTTTCTCAGAGTTATAGAGTGTGTGTATGTGTGTGTGTGTGTATGTATGCATTGTTATGCTTACAATTTCGCCTTGAGGCACTTCTGCAGCGCTGCTATCTCAGATGGCTGATTCAGCACAGCCTCCCCTTCTTTTCTCTTCACTGTTGTCCATTTATGAGTGTCCAGGCTAGCTACTGTCTGTCTGTAAACACACAACCCGAGGGCACACCCAAATGCACATATTCTGCTCACACTCCATTAAACACGCTCTGAACAACTTATTGTGATCCCTTTTTCTTAAGAGTCAGGGCAATGGGCATTTGAAGCTTGCATGAGCGCGTGCGTGCGTGCGTGCGTGTGTGTGTGTGTGTGCGTGTGTGTGTGTGTATATGTATATGTATGTGTGCGTGAGATGGCCATGTGCGTGCGAGCGGTTCTCTGCTCGCCCTGATGTATGAATTTTATACAGCAAAGATGATGACACATAAGTTCTCTGCTACTCTCCTGCTGAAAATGAATTTTTGATCTGTGTTTTATCGTCTTGTAATCTCTGATATCTTTGGAAGTTATTGCTTTATAAAACGTCTCTGCAGCTGGTTTGTGCTTCACCATATGACCAGGGAGAGGTTTTAAGAGTCTCAATGTTGTTGTATTAGAAGGAGCTAGAGCTCTTCACACATGAAATCTATATATTACAAGTCGAGAGAGGTTGCAAACATCCACTCCCACACACACTAAAAAAAGAGACTCACACTCCCCTATACAAACATTATTGACCTTACAGCACTCTCTTACAAACCCTATAGAATCCTTATATTCTTCCATACATGCATCTACGGCTGTGGAGCATCCACAGCGCAGCAATGTGGTTTGCTCACGGGGATATCTGCCTCACAGCTCTCAGGGTTGTATTATAAGCTGTTTGTGGTTGTTGTGGGTCTGGTCATGTGTGTGTGTTTGTATGTGTTGGTCTGGCCGTGTGTGGACAGTGTTGTGTGACTAGACATGAGGTCAGTCAGTTAGCCTGTGGTGTGTCTGTCAGCCACACTAAAGGGGATGTGGGAGCGCAGCCGCTGTTGGGGGTTGGAGGGGGGGGCGGCATGAGTTGTGTGTGTGAGTGTGTGTGTGTGTGTCTGCATGACACCTCTTCTCTCTCCTTCACCTGCTTTTTTCTCTCGCTTTTTCTTGATCTATCTATCTATCCCTCACTAACAGCCCATCTGAGAGGCGGGCTGAATGGTATGAATGGAGGGGAGTCATAAAAACAGGAAGCTGCCCTTTTTTTTTTCTTTCTTTTTTTTTTACGGCGTAGTAAAGTAGACTCCCGCTCCCAAACCCAGCCTCTCAGTGCATTTTTTAATGAAGCATAA
Organism: Seriola aureovittata; assembly: GCF_021018895.1. NCBI lineage: Eukaryota > Metazoa > Chordata > Actinopteri > Carangiformes > Carangidae > Seriola > Seriola aureovittata. The sequence goes on from NC_079375.1 coordinate 15,973,123, forward strand.
AATTTTTTAATTAAATCTTAAAAGCCTGTTGATACAAAGGTCTAAAGGTTTTCCTCACATAGCAAGTGCGCTACAGTCTCCACTGTTTGACCCGGCAGCGAGCAGGAATGTGACCAACGCCTTGGTCATTATTGCTTTAAATAACTCTCCATTTACCAAGCTCTTCATAAATATTGGAATAGAGGGCTCTTAGTCAGATACAACAGAACCATTTTGTGGTGAGCAAATCCCATAATGATTTTACCAATCTGCTTTTAACGTCTGAAGTGCTGCCCTTCTATCAAACCTTTGTTTTTGATATGTATCTTGTCTGCACATACTTTGTTTCCCCATAGCAATTCTCGTTTTTACAAACTACCCAAATGCTACAGTCATAGTTTAGTCTGTGAGAAAAGGACTATAACTGTGTTTTTACACAAGCGTAAGTATACCCTACGTCCCATTTTTCAGCCACAGTCAAGCCTTTATAATCTTTTACTCCAGCAAAACAGACGCAGCTGGAGAAACTGTAAGGCGCTTGTCCCATTAAATTTATAACCCCTCCCCCTCTGTAGTGCAGCAACACCACAGTTTCCTCCCCCATCAGTAAGCCTGCTAAAATATTAAACATTTATCATAGTTATTGTAGTCAGTAAATCCTTCCACACAGTGCAAAAAAAACCCTCAGCTTTGTATTCTTTTGGGATATGAAGGTAAATGGATTAGGTTATTGCCTGGACTAAGGCGCAGTGATATCAGCCACAATAATCTTTGTCCTCCACCACGGCCATTAGGATTTATAACTCTGACACATCATGGCAATGTCCACAAAGTGTCGGCAATGACGGAATGACGCGCTGCCTCACGTCGCTTCTCGTCGCTTCTCGTCGCTTCACGTCCTCTGTTAATATTTGTACCTGAGCACAGTTCAAATGCGACAGCTGGTTGCCAGCTGACCACTAACAGTCATGTTCTGTGTCTCTGGCTATATTCCCAACCTCAAAAACATCATGGAAAGGAAAGCAAAAATAAACTAAGCAAACATTTTTATTCCGTTATCAGTATGATTAAACAGTCATGTAATATGATCAGAATACAAACTGAGAATATGGTAAAATATTGCAACTGGAGGTGAAAAACACAAACAAAAACTCCCTGGCTCATGCATGACACTGAGCCCATGATTTTCTATCCATTTATTTTTCTTTATTCATTCATTTTCTGACATTGTTTTTCTGTTCTCACAGCTTGCCCACCGGGTACCTTCAAGTCAACCCAGGGTCCTGGTCTGTGTCTACAGTGTCCTCCTAACAGCCGCTCCACAGCTGAGGCTGCCACCATCTGTGTGTGCCGCAACGGCTACTACCGCGGGGACGCTGATCAGCCGGATGAGCCCTGCACAAGTAAGTATATTGTATATGCATATTACATACACGACATTAACACTGTCACACACTTACATTAATGTAAGACAAGCTCCTGTAATAGGCATCCACGTATGCATTATGCATTTATATATGTGACATCAATATTGGATAGACTGGTTCATGCACATAAACCACTATGATAGAGATGGATTTTTTTCCTTCTCAGTGTCATCAAACCAGAACACGCAGTAGCATTTGAATAAGCATATATCCAGAGCCCTTGTTGTCTTCTTACTTTGGTCATAATTATTACATTGCAGGGTTTCCATCATTGACGTCTCCATCACTTTGCCGATGCGCTTCCTTTCCGTTTCCCTCACAGTTATCGCCTTCTCTCTGTCTTTCTTTCTCGCTGTTCTTTCTCTCTGTCTGCTATCATCCCCTGAAGTCCTAATTACTCAGGCAGATGCTGCGAAGCTTCGACACTGTCCTGCCGTTATCCGCTGGAGATCCAATAAGGCCTCTCGCAGCATCATAGTTATCTTAATATGATGTAAAAGAAATATGCTAAGCCTTCCTGCCATCCCTGCTGACACCCAGTTACACTGACGGAGAGCACCGTTAGACCCCAAAAAGTTTGTTTACCTCTCTTCCTTCGCTGCCACTGGGGAGTGTCTTAATGGTTCGTTCTGCTCACAATGGCTGACCTGGAAGCATTATAGGTGTGGTTATGTATTCATTTAGCCCTGATTTATTCACAAAGACCTGGCTAATTGGCCTCAGGAATGAGCTGAGGACCACACTCCTTTCCTAATCGGTTCACAGCTGCACAGTATAGCCTTCACGGCTAGGACTTGTATTGAATGCACCTCTTTGGCCATGTATCCTTTTTATAACTCTGAATAAGTGCCTCAAAGCTGTGGGGGAACCTCAGTGCAGCATGGCTGTCTGTCTGACTGTTCGAACGCTTCCCAAGTGTAACCATCAACACCTTTAGGCTTTGGATGTTCTCAACGGATGACACCCCACTTTCACCTTGAGTTTTCTCCGCCCTCCCATGGTATGCTGCGTAGCTCTCTGGTGAATTGGTGAACGCTCCATCAAGTGTAGCATCTGCCTCTACCTTGAGGCCTTAAATTTTCCCCAAGCAATCTCCACAACAGCTCCCCAGTGGAGCCTCTTGAACAGATCCCTCCGGTCTGTGTTCAGTTTCCAAATGCAGCCTGTTTTTTGTTTTTTTTTGTTTTCAATCATGCCACTTCCTCTCTAATCTTATCATCTCTGGTCTGTTCTTTTTCCTCATCTGCTTCACACAGTTTTCCCCTCATGCTCCATACACCTTGAACCCTCTTTATGTCTTAACATTTTCAATGTAAAGCACATGTAATAAAATGTGCTATATAAATAAAATTGCTATAAACTAGACTATTTTTGGTTTCTAATGAAAACATATCCTATAGGTGCTTAGTTACGTAAGTAAGTAAAATAATAAGAAGAGAAAAAATGCCCACTATTACAATCATAATTACACAGTGTGCTGCAAAATAAAATATTCATTACAAGAGACTATATCTCAGTTCTTTGGAAAATGCTTTTTATCTCCCATGCATGCAGTCAAAATGTCCTACTTAGAATTTTGTTTTCAACATTAACATCTTAAACCAACTTCAGTTCCTCCTCAATTTGACTTAACATTCATTTGCAACAGCACAGTCAAAGTCTTCTCTGATGGTTGAACCATACAGCATCAGCTGAGCTTGATGCTCAGGGTGCCCTAGATCTCAACAGGGAGGGGGGGCAGTGAGATCATCCTAGTAAGAATCTCTTTAATACTGTGGGTCCTGATAAGAGCACTGCCTGAGTAGCTTAAATCAGGCCAATCTGTAGCAGCAGAAGTTGTAGCTTTAGCTCTTCACACTGGCATCACAGGCGCAGGTCCCTGTGTGCTCCAGATCAGTCTGATTAGCTTGCTGATGGATTGTCCAGCGCCCGGCTCTGTCAGCAGGGGTCTTCATGCTATGCCCCCCCACCCCCCACCACCGACACACACACACACACACACACCACACACACACACACACACACGCACACACACACACACACACACACACACACACACACACACACACACACACACACTTCCCAGCCCACACCCCTACCCCCTTTTCCCTCAGGAATATGCCAAGGATGCACTTCAAACTGCCCCTCCACTTCCTACCCCCTCCGTCTTTATCCCAACCTTCTGTCTTGCGCTGACTCCAGCTCAAGCCTCAGGGTGTGTTCTGTCTCGCAGCGTGAAGCCCACTCCTTTCAGCTTGGCTACCCTGCATAGTGGGCTTTGGGACAGTGGTTTGCATTGCACCGAATCCCCTCCTGGTCCCTTCTCCAGGCTCGAGGCCCCAGTCTGACGTACCTCCACCTCCCCATAGGTGTGCAAGTGTGAAAAAGAATGAATGTGTACGTGTGAGAATGTTGCCGTGGGGGGAGGTCAGCCAGCTCCAACATACTGGGCCAGTGGGTTTCTCTCAGTGTTGACTCAGAGGAGAAGAATGACAAGCTGAGTGGAAACTGAGGGGGAGTCAGGCGGAGAAAACAGCGCTGATTGCTCCGTAGGGGAGAAGGGATGCAGAGATGGAACTTCCTGGTGTGAGGAACAGTGGAGGAGAGAACTAATGGAGGACTAAATGACTAAGATATATATATATATATATATATATATATATATATATATATATATATATATATATATATATATACATATATATGTACATATGTTTAAAAATCCCATCAGTACTATAGGAGGGATGCGGCAAACTAGGATTTGAATCTGTACATTTGAAAGTTTAGTCTCAGAAGGAATGGGGGATTGTAGATACGGACACAGTACAATGTCGTGAATATGTAAAAACAAACCACCACTGCCAGCCACTAACCGATTCATGAGGAAAATCTTTGGAATGTAACCGAATCAACATAAATATAGGGAATGAGGGGGAAAATAGGATGGTTCTGATGGGTTTCTACATTCCTGATTCGTACCACACTGGCTCTGATTCTCGTGGCTCACATGTAATACTTATATCTGTGGCCTGTCCCCTGAAAGCCTCCTTGAGCCCCGTCAAACACTGTCTACGCCTCGTAACACAAACAAAACCCATCAAAATTCCTGACTGAAAGGACAGCGTTATCTATTTTTCCATTCTCCTCATCACCCTATTTATAATTTTTTTTCCTTCTTTGCTTGGCTGTTCACTCCTCCTCCTTTCTCCTTGTTCTGTTTTCAAAGAGAAAGAGGAGTGAGCCGTCAAAGTGCATAAATATTCTGTTCTCACTCCAAGTTTTTTTATTTTTTTCCCCCACTTCAACTGTGTTGTCAGTTCTGGAGTCAGTTAAGGGTGCTTCCCGGAGCTTAGCAGTCAGCTGGCCAGTTTGCTCTTTCGGTAATACTATAGTAAATGAAGCTAAGTTAAGGTAATTGTCTGGCCTACTTTAATCCCTGTACCGACATAATGCTCCAGACTTCTATCTATATGTACATATGTTCAAAGGCACCACTGGTGTCTGTTACATCTAAAGCTTGACAGATGCAGAGTCATGTTCAATTATTCCACTTATTGTAGACAGTCATGTGGGTGTGTAGATTATTCTTTAGTCCGATAGAGAAAAGCTTCCACATATTCATATTGTATTGCAAACTGTACTGCACGCACATATTATTAGTCCTTATAACACGTTTTATTTCATATCTCACCAACCCACACAGCCCTTCTTTCTTTCTACCAGCCCCTCTGGCTGTGATAAGTATCATCACACAGGGACCTTCTGTTGGTCCCTAAAGGCCTGTTTCACATCATAAAAACAAACAGTTTGAAAGAAGTGAAACGCAGGCCTCAGACCATTCAAAAGTTCATATGGTGGATGAGTAAACAATGTGCAGAAGTGTTTATTTTGGGCACTGGGCCACTCTTTCCAAAGGGGAAAACTGGGCTGTGGTCTTTAACTGCCCTGGTGGGAACTTGAATAGCACGTCTCAATACCAGGGCAGCTATGTGTACCTGCCTCTAAATTCACCTGCAGCAGTAGCCACTGAGGACAGCGAGTGGCTCAGCATACATGACTGTGCGTGAAAGAAGACATTTACAAAGACTCGTTGCCCTGGAGATAATGCACATGTTGCAGAATCTTATATTTAATAGAATACCATTATTACTTGTCCAGATGAGTTACAGATACAGAGTAGCTCCTTACAATTGCAGTTTATTGTGGGGACACGCACTAATTTAAAGGTTATATAAATGAGACTTTAAACAGTGATATTATAATATAGCAGCAAACAACTATTTTCTGTGTAAAGATATAGTGGAGTAATGGTGTCCTGAGCAAAGACCAAAGTCACACACAAAACCAAACTTCTCTGTTCTGTATTTCGGTTTCCAGTCGGGCCTCATGTGCATGTTAGTGAAGGTGAGTGCCTCCGTGTTAAACCATCGGCCCTCCCCACATTTAAAAAGACACAGGAATCGCCCACAGGTGAGACCACACAGTGCAATACGCAGTGTTCAGGTGAAAGCGACCTTGCAGAATTCCCCCCACTGATGAACCCATGTTTTTCGGCTAAAGGCCTCCCACACTGAAAGATTTAGATCAGAGTGTAGGCAGACTGTCCATGGGGAATACCAGCTCAAATCCCACTTGACCAATGGACCGCCAAAACATCCAAGTTTTTACCGGTTCCGTCAGACTCTTTATTTATATTTACCTGACCCTGAAATGACCTTTGTCCATTAGCATGGTATTTCCGTGTGGTGCAACAAGGTTTAGCCTTGTGCTGAGTGAGACTAAACAGACCTAACTTCATCAAGTCAAGTCTGCTCAGTGATTATTAATAATTTGACTCCATGTTATTCATAAATAAGACATACCTCGACATATGAAATGTGTAATTTATGTAAGAAAATCGTCAGGTTGAAATTTTTATGATGTGCTGTATTTTTAATTATAATCTGATGTGATACAGCAGAATTATGAGTTACATTCTGGTGAAATTTTAGAAGGGTGTCTCAGAAACATTAAGTTGTTAGAAAACAAATTTGCAAACTCTCTCTAAATAGTCGCAAAGATGGGATTTCTATAGGATATTGTCAGTTTGTGCAATCATTTAAACAGCTTACACAGACTCTTCCTTGAATCACAGTTTTGGCAGCAATGGCATTGTTGTTGAATGTAAACACAAGCAAGTCTGAGAACAAGCATATTAACCACAAGAATAAAAACAAACTAAAGGCAGCCAATAAAATGCTATAACATTTCATTTTCACTTCAAATTGTTTGTGCTACGATGCTAGTTATACACTAAATATTTAAAGATGACATGACTTTTACTACTTCCACATATTCAACCTACAAAGGCGTGTCATCTGGCTGCATGTTTGCCTTGCTGTGCATTTGTGCTTCCCTGAACAACAATATTGATTTCTTAGCTGGTCTGCACTCTCCTTTCCATTTGGTCATTTAGTCTCATCATGTGCCACTGAGATTGCCTTAGCTCCTTAAAAGGGAACATACAATGTGGCTGGCTGGGAAGACAGGATTCACCAGAGCACCAGTCACATTTATATTCCCCTTAAAATCGTTTGTATCAGTTTTATTTTTATACTGCCAAATCATAACATACACTATCTGAAGGCACTTTACAGAGTAAGGTCAATAGTAAGGGACAGAGGTGAAGGAGGAGACACCAGAAACCACTATATATAGTATGCTGTTGTACTAAAGCACTGTCAGACTGGTTGTTAATAGTAATAATAATAATGATAATAATAGGTGCCGCAATGATAGCAACACATAGTAATTATAACAATAATAAAAACAATAATATTGATAATGAGTGTTGTGTAGTAGATGCATATTATGCATCAATTTATGTGTTGCTTTCTGATAATATTGATTAAAGGACGTATATATAGGGTGAAAAGTGTCGATCCTAGCACAGAACCCGGGTGGAACTCCATGAATAACTTTTGTGTGCATGGAAGTGTCATTGTATCTATCATTGTATTGTATCCATTCAGTAAATATGACTTGAACCAGCCTAGTACAGTTTCTTTGTTCCCAATGACATGTTCAAGTTTCTGTAGTAAAATCTTGTGATCGATGGTGTTAGTTGCAGCACTAACACCTAGGAGGATAAGTATAGAGACGAGTCCTTTGTCCTAGACCACAAGAAGACCATTGATAACTTTCACCGGAGCTGTTTCTGCACTATGATGTTCTCTAAATCCTGACTGAAAGTTTCAAACATGCCATTCCTATGCACATTGGAGTGGCATTCAGTAGAGCACATACCTCCGACAAGGCCAAACAATCCCACACATGTCTATGTGATCCAGTTTATTATCTGGATCTGTGATTGTTGTGATTGCACTAGTAAAATGGAGCCCTTACTGCAATGTTAATACATTTCAGACAGGTACAGCGGCTGCTTGGAGATAATGTTTTGCCACTATAAACTAAGTGAAAGAACATGTATGTAAGCATACCAAATCTGATTGGCATAGCTAAATGAACTCCAGCTGAAAGCCTGTAAGTAACGTCTTCAGCAAATTAAATCCTATGGCAAATTACAACAGCCGAAGGCTACAGTAATAGTCTACAAATCACTGGTTAAGTGGCAGTCACATTTGATTTCTTGTGCTGTCCCTGCATATGTGGAGCCTGGTTGTATTTGGGATGAAGGAGTGTGACGCTTCCTTCACACCTCAACCTGGAAGTGTTTTTTTTCCCCCCACCGTTGTATGAATACATTGATATAGACAGCGCAGACACAGATACATGGAAACAGGTAGTTCAGGCATGTGTATTTGTGCCACATGCATTTTCCACATGAGCAGATGCGCATTGCTTTTGACTGCAATGCAAGTTTAGGGGCAAGTGCATGTACGTGATTAATGGCACAGAGGATACAAGCAGTGTGAGTAACATATGCCTATTGTTCGGCACCCAAGGGAAACAGCTAAAGTCCTGCCAATTCCCTCATATAGACCGTTCCTACCAAAACACACATCCACATACAGTACACCTGGTAGCATTCAAGGACCAAATTATGTACCATTTGACCATGTATTTGGAGCTCTAGCGGTCCTCCCAGCCCAGCCATAATAATCACACTATGGGGTTCACGCCTTTCCTGTCACTGACCTCTTTGTCGTTGGGGTGCTGAGCCGCAGTCGCAGCAGTAACAGTGCCGTTCACTCACCCTTGTGTGTTCCGTTGCTTTGTCCCAGCTCCCCAGGGCTATCCCACATGGCTTTGCAGCAACAATGATTAATTGTGTCAGTGTTGACTGAAGGAACTATCCGCCCCATGCCCACACAAATAGGAAACTCAAGTGCTGCATCATAATATACTTAAATATCTATATGTATTGTCATATTTTTCTCATGGGCAAAAACAAAGGAGAAGAGGAAAGGAAGTATGCTAGAGAGCTGAATAATTCTTCAAAGTGGCTCTAGAGTTGAATGATTCTTTAGTTTCACAGTAGTCATGTATCGAGAAATGAGTCAGTTTAAATTCTTTTTTAATGATAAAGGTCAAGCTTTATGAAGAATAAATTGGAACCAGATCAGCTCTGCAGGGCAGCCTCACTCAACCCTAAGCAGCACTGACTAAGGACTTTGCTGAGTTTCTCCATTATTGGCAGCGTCTGGTATCTGAGAGGGAAGAGCTGTTTCTGAGCAGCCGCGGGGATATAGTCTCGGTTAAGCAGAATTCTACACTGCCATTTGAACAGATTTCAACTCTTAAAGAATTGTGCTGCAATTGCAGGAGGCTGAACAAGCCAATTCTCTGCCCCCTAATATTTAGCCACCACTCAAGCAAAAAAAAAAAAAAAAAAAGTTTTATTATAACTTCATTTCTCTCTCTATATTGCCTTAAAGTTTCTACTCCAGCTGCGGGCTATGAGGGAGTGAATGGGAGCGTGAATCTCCAGAGCCACTTGGATAAGAATACTCCATGCAACACTGCATTTTGCTAAATAACCAATGGTTGATAGACACAAATGTTTCGCTGTATGATCTCTCTGGGTATGAATGGAATAAATTAGAATTCCAATTGTGCTGAAGATGAAGAAAAAGAAGTAAAAGTTGCTCTTAGACAACAACATTTATGTTTATTAGAAGTTGTAAATTGGCTACATTGACAAAACAGCAGACAGATGTATAAAGCAAGTTTTTTCCTTTTTCTTTAAAAGCAATGCAGTATTTTGCTTTAAAGATCATGACAGCTCGCCTTTATCTTACATCTTTTCTCTGTACGTGTTACAGGTGTCCCATCCAGCCCAAGGAATGTGATCTCCATTGTGAATGAAACCTCTGTGATCCTGGAGTGGCATTCCCCCAGGGAGACGGGTGGCCGCGACGATGTCGTCTACAACATAGTGTGCAAGAAGTGTCGCACCGACCGGCGCTCCTGCTCCCACTGTGACGACAACGTGGATTTCGTCCCGCGACAGCTGGGTCTGACTGAGACCAGAGTGTTCATCAGCAACCTGTGGGCTCACACCCTCTACAGCTTCGAGATTCAGGCTGTCAATGGAGTTAGTAATAAGAGCCCATATCCGGCCCAGCATGTCTCCATAGACATCACCACCAATCAGGCCGGTAAGTGGCAGCTGTGGCTAGGTGTGATGACGCTAATGATGATGTTGTGGTGGTAGTGATGATGATGTTTATACTGAATCATTTGCAATATCATCATCATTGTCGTGTAACTTTACATACTGCCATTGGTGTTTTTTAAATCCCTCCTCTGTAAGCAATCTACTTTTCACTCTGCCTTCATTTGATTTTTATTTCACACTTCTCAAATAGCAAATCCTACAATTATTGCATCTTCAACTCAAAATGCTCATTCCAGAAATCCTTGCTTTCACAACACAAGTCATTTATGCAACCTCTTTGCTGAGGCTGAAGGCTGGTTGCTTCACAGACACATCTCTTTGTTGTTTAGTTTGGTCTTTGTTTAATGAGACTTTGTTTTGAGAGCAAAGCTGCATGGCAAGTCAGTACTCCTCACTTCACGGAAGGCTACACCCCAGTTGAAACCTGTCTTTAAACCTTCCGATTTATGCGCTGAAACACTCCTGCTCTTTGGATTAACACAAAGTAACGAGATTTAATCTTATGTCATTTTGTCCCTTTCACATATTTGAGTTACATTGAGCATTTCGATATTTAGGTGTGACCCATGAAGCCACCGTTTCTTTGTTGCATTGGTCTAAGCTTTGCTGACAGCAGCCACAGACGTGTTGGACTGCAGGTTTCACCTTTAGTGTTGTATAACAGCTGTCCACGTTCAACTCTGTTCACTGTTCAATACTTTAATGTCAGACTGGACCGCACCCAAGATAGATACATGGACAGCTGCTGTTTTCAGGCCAAGTTGAAATATTCTTCACTCCTACTCTCTCTCTCTCTCTCTCTCTCTCTGTCTGTCCTCTATCTCCTTGTCTGTCTCTCTCTATGTTTGTGTTTGTGTTTGTGTGTGTGTGTGTGTGTGTGTTTGTTTGTGCGTGCGTGCGTGCGTGCGTGCGTGCGTGCGTGCGTGCGTGCGTACGCATTCCCTGCCTTTGCCTGTGATGGATCTGAGCCCAGCCAATGAAAATGACCTTCATCCTGTTATTTCTCTCTCTCTCTCTCTCTCTCTCTCTTCCCTCTCTTTCTCCCTGTCTGTTTCTCTGCATGTTTGTGCGTGCATGTGTGCTCATCCTCTAACTGAGCCTGTGATGGGATCTGAGCCCAGCCAATGGAAATGACAGGTGGAGGATATTGTGTTTGCCGATCCTTTTTTTTTTTTTCTTGCTACAGCGTGTTTCATGCTCTTGTAGGTCTTTGACTTGTACACAAAGGCGCCTATCAAGGGACAAATATTGACCAAGTGAAAAATTTAAATGAGGCTATCTTCATTTTTCTGTGGATGAGGCGGACCGTGGAAATTGCAGCGTGAGCTTGTGGGACCTAATAACAGACATGAAGTGGAGTTACAGTGTGGCAAAAGACAAGCGATTTTTGGTTGAGTTCATGCTGGCGAGGTTCCCGTGACGAAAGAGTCACAAGTTTGTCAGCTTGGGTTCCCGGAACCCTTTGTCGGTCATGCGCTGTGATTTTCTGTGTCATGTTTTCTGTCACGTACAGTGAGCATTGGTGTCAGCAAATACATATTCAGATTCAGTGATGAAACATCTAATGTCAAAGGAGTTCAGAATTACTGGTTTTACATTTCTGCTTCGAAGAATGAACTTTACTTCACATTTATCTCAAAGACTGGTGAAGAAGAAAGGCCTTCATTCTGATCTCTTTTGTATAGCAGTACATTTTGAAATTAAATTTGGCCCGGTTGGTAGAGGGCATACCGTGTTTGATTATGGCGAGGAATGTAATGATCAACTGAACTTGTCTTTGTCTGAGAATGAGTCAGGGGAGGAGTGGGAGGGAAGATAGGGCAGGAAGGAGAAAGCAGGCGCCTTTTTTTTTTTTTTTTTGACCAGACTGCTAGATTTTGACAGTGAAGGAGAGGAAAATGAGGGAGTAAATAGGTCTGATTATCAGGGTGGCCTAATGGTGCTGACTGTCCCCATTTGACAGGCTAATAGCACACTTGACAGATAGATGTAGAAGAAGCAATGCCCAGGCCTATTGTTGAAGTCTGCTTCAGTAATGAGGTGTCTGCCAGTAATCTGCCAGGCCTATGTCCAGCCTTATGTGGCCCTTTGTAGCCAGATAATTGCACTGTTCCTCGTTTCGACGGGGGTGGGGGGGTTTCGCTGGCAGGCCACTGGAGAGGCAGAAGAGTCCAGAAGGGATTATTGTTAATAATGCACTTCAAAATCTAAAAGTAGAGACACTGTTTAAAATGTATCTTGTTGGTTTACTTCACTAAGACCGCAGCACTGATAAATACAACCTGTTGCCATTTTCGAGAACCCGCACCCCTGCATCATGCGAGGGTGGGAGAGGTGGCTTAATAAAATGCGAGATCCATGTAAATGAAGTAGCAACAGGAGAGCTGTCGGTATTTTGTCAAAACTGAGCCCTGAGGTAAATTCCAAGTCCAACGTCAATCATACATGAAATGGGACCATCAATCCATTATACCAATACACCACTCACTGAGCACTTTATTAGGAAAACCATAGTAATACTATAGGCACCAGCAGTCACGTCACAGTGTCACGGAGATCACATTTTCTCCCCATTCGGATGTTTGATGTGAACATTGACTGAAGCTCTTAAACTGCATGATTTATGCATTGCACTGCTGCCCAGTGATTGGCTGATTGGATAATTGCATAAATAAGTAGATGTTCAGTGAGTGTATTGTAAATCTTGCAAATGGTAAGTGATTGTTAATGTGAAAAAAAAAAACCAAAACAAACAACTATAATCCAGATAAATACATAAACACTACTTTTCAGCTGGTATTGATGTCTATATAAAAACAACCTGTTCCTACATCTCACTTTTAAAGCAGCAATTTGAAGCGATCAGAACCCTGCTGAAAAATATTTGATTGTTTCAGCATCAGAACTATCAGACAACTTTAGCACTTACCTGCGAGGCAGAATTACAGGTTGGCACTGTTTGGACTTAACAGATGAACAATACACAACTCTAATTTCACATAATGCCCTATCCATGTCAGACCCAAGACTGCCATTAAAACAGACAGATTTCTTTGTTTATATGACCATTTTTATGCGCATCAGTGGAATGCACAGGTGCACATCTATCCAGGATATGAAAGTTGAAATTGGTCCATTAATACATTAATTGCAATTCGGTTTTAAATTGGAATTATCTATCCACAAAACGTGACTCTGGAAAGCTACAGATTTAGAGTCTGTTGTATTAAACACACAATGCTGTGGAACTGTGCGTACAAACCCTGGTAACATTGAACATTGTCCATTTTTAATGCATACGATTGACCCTCAGTGTACTAACATTCCTTAATGAAATGAAGGGAATTACTTAATGGTTAGTTCATAATAACAAGACATTTTTACCATTTCTATTTTGGTTTTTCTTAGTTTTTAATGTGGAGTACATATAGCTGAAATAATGTGGCACAGTTAATGGTAAAGGGTTCTCCTCTAAATCCGTCTTGGTGCTGCCTCGCAAGGTGAGTCATTTTTGTCATGTGCTATTGTGCTGAGCACAGCTGTTGAAAAAAGGCTTGAGATGGGTAATATGATTGCTTAGCAGATAATAATTAACCAAGATACCCCAACATCAACACACAAAATTCCAATTTATTTTCCATTCCACACAACATTCACAGATATACCTCCGCTTAACATCAGTAAAGTAAATTGGTATTTGTATATGCACTCAGTATGTGCACAAAATGAAGCAGTGATAGCAGACGTCCCTTCCATCTAATGAAAATGACCGTCTTCAGTGTCAATCATATGCAGTACATCTCTGTTTAAACGACCATTTCACCAATTCCTAACCTTATCTGAATCCAAAACCGTATATTGACGGGAACCTCGAAACATACAACAGACGAAGGCCAAGGAAAAGTGGTGAGGTCTAAGCCTAAGTTTAAATTTTTGTAGTTTCAAAGTCTCACAGTTCTGTCTTGTCAATGTCAGTATGCTCAAAACAACATCATCAGGTTTGGGATTTACAGGGAAAAAATGCAGCCTTCCCATACCATTGAAAAGGGTAATGGTATATTATTACCCCTCTAGCACTATAAGGGTGTCAACATATGAGAGAACAGATCAGTGAAGTGGTCCTTTAAGTCAGATTACTAAGGAAAGAAAAAGTTTGTACCTGTCTCAATGGAGTCTTGCCTTTTCAACTTGGCATGGCTTTAGTGTGGACTGTTGGGAGATTAAGGAAAACCAAGAGACCACCTATAAAACAGTAAGGCAGCAGTAGTTAGACAGGTTGTGGTGTAAATTGACCATGAGAAGAAAAGGTGATGGGAGGAAAAGGAGAGCGAGGATGAAGAGGAGGAGAGGAGGAAATAATGGAGGTGAGGAGGGAGTTGAAGGGATTTAGTGCGAATCACCAAAGAGGTCGTTTAACTGCCCTCGAACCTAGTGTGTGTGTCTGGGAGGAGGGACTGATCAATAGTGTGATTTAGGAGTTCATTCACGGCCTGTGCTCTCCAGGAGATTCACGCACACACACATATAGATACAGACACACAAAGGTTATATAAGGCCCGCCTCGGAGGCCATCATTCACACCTGACCTGAATTAAGTCATATTTATCTATGTTAGCTATAGAAAAATAGCTATTTTATGTCTCTTTGTGAATTAGGATGGTTTAATTTAAGGTGGGAAGAGACACTCTCTGCTTCTAGGGAATTTATTAAAATGCTAAACGACCACAAAGATGAATACGTATGGTTGTCACGCAGGCAATGAAAGTACTTGAGGTGAAAACTACAGACAGAGCAGCCATGTTTTCCTTATGTAATCCATCCTGGACACTTAACCCACATCCACCACTGCCTCAGATGAAGAGGGTGTTTTTCATCCTTTACACATTTTACAACTCCTTTCTGCTGAGTGGTTATGCGGGGGTGGTTTGGTGAACAATTCATGAGAAAAAAAAGTACATAAATCTTATGACTGGTGCTATCTTTTTCAACTAATGCCTGATGCTCAACAGTTCTATGATCTTACTGGCACAGCCTTCTTGACCTAGATTATGTGCCAACAATCCCTCAAACCACAGAATGCCAAGTATATCTACAAACAATCCTCCTCCACTTAGCTGCTCTGTTTAGAGCGCTATTCCCACAGAAATGCAAACATCACTATCCTTGGCCTTCTATGGGCAAGTCCGACCGAGTGGGTTTCATTCAGGATACCGGGATGCAATGCGCTGGACTGAAATCCAAACAACCAGATGAATTAAAGAAATGTGCGCTCTGTGGGACTCTAAAATCAGACGAGATGTTAGGCAAACATGTCTGTGGAGGGTATTCAAGACACTACTCATTATGTCTTTTCGGTTTACAGCCCACAGAGTCTTCCGATTTGTTTTCTGGGGGTTTGCCTTTTTTGTTTTTCTTGTTTCTCCCCTCTCACTGCCGCCTCTATGTATCCGAGCTGGAGTGTCCAAGAGTTTCATCATCTGAGACGGTTCTTCTGGCTCTCTCTGAGTGCCATTTTTATTTCATTTGATGCCTGTTCTCATAAATTTTGGATCCTGTCCCTGGACCCAGAGAGTGAGGTATTAGCTGCCGGCAAAAATAATAAAAGTGTGGGTTTGAATGCTACTGAGGTCCTTTGTCAATTATGATGACTTCATATAGTGTTTTAAGTGACAGTAGGAGTAAGTGTGAGTTTGTCTGTGTGTCAAAGTATGCTCATGCGGTGTACGGGAGGAAGTGCACTAAAGAGAAAGAACAATTTCTATACAATGCATTCACAATGTATTCCGAACCCTTCACTTTTTTCATATTTTGTTATGTTGCAGCCTTGTGATAAAATTGTTTAAATTCATTTTTTCCCTCACCAATCTACATTTAAACAGAATGTAATTCAAATTTGTTAAAAAGGAAACACAACACAAGTGTTCAGGCCCTTTGAAATTTAGCTCATGTGTCTCCCGTTTCTCTTGAAATGAGTCCACCTGTGGTAAATTCAATTGAATTGCTTATGATTTGGACCTTCTCTCTATAAGGTCTCACAGCTGACAATGAATATCAGAGAGAAAAATCAAGCCATGAGTGGGAAGAAACTGCCCGCAGGGCTCAGAGACAGGATTGGTGTCTAGGCACAGATCTGGGGAAGGCTAGGGAAAAAAAAAAAAAAAAAAAACATGAGCAATATCCCAAGAGCACAGTGGCCTGTATAATTCTTAAATGGAAGAAGTTTGGAACAACCAGGACTCGTCTCCTCAGTGAAAGTTTGCAACAACAAAAAAAAAAAAACACCTAAAGGAATCTCTGTGACTGTGAGAAACAAGATTCTTTGATCTGGTGAAACCAAGATTCAACTGTTTGGCCTCAGTTCTAAGCATCATGTCTGGAGGAAACCAGCCACCTTTCATCACCTGCCCATTACCATCCCAACAGTGAAGCGTGGTGGTGGCAGCATCAGGCTTTGGGGGTGTTTTTCAGCAGGAGGGACAGGGAGAAACTGAACGGAGCTATCTTTCATGAAAACGTGGTCGAGAGCACTCGGGACCTCAGACTGGACAGGCTGTTCACCTTCCAACAGGACAATGACCTGAAGCACACAGCCAAGACAACACAGGAGTGGCTTAGGGACAACTCTGTGAATGTCCTTGAGCGGCCGAGCCTAGAGCCCCGACTTGAACCCAATCGAACATCTCTGGAGAGACCTGAAAATAGCTGTCCACAGACGGTCCCCATCCAATCTGACAGAGATTGAAAGGATCTGCAGTGAAGAATGGCAGAAAATCCTCAAAAACAGGTGTGCAAAGCTTTGCGGGGTCATACCCAAGAAGACTTTAGGCTATAATCGCTGCCTAAGGTGCTTCAACTAAGTACTGAGTAAAGGCTCTCAATACTTATTGTCAATGTGATATCTCACTTTAGATTCTGTTTTTGCTTTGTCATTATGGGGAACTGAGTGTAAACTGATGAGGTGAAAAATTAATTTAAACGATTTTAGCATGAGGCTGCAACATAAGAATATGAAGAAAAAAAAAAAGGGAAAGCGTCTGAATACTTTGCGAATGCACTGTATGTGTCCGTGAAACGTGTTTATGCACAGAAAGTTGAATGGGCTTCGGCGGTAAGATCAACTGACCAATTATAGTGCAACTTTTTGTCCAGTCATTTCACCGACAGTAACCGATGCAGAGCAGGAACTTCCAGCTGGGAATTCAGATGTGAAAGCAGCTCAACCGCAACACATGCATGAGGAACAGACAGCTGCCTGCACTCAAGTCCTATCCCAGTAAATCTCACAATGAGAGAGAGGCCAAACTGACAGGGGAGGGAGAGAGCGGGCGACTTAAAACTATTATTGGTTACTTTATATGGACCACATATAGTGTGAATATAATATGAGTGGAACTTCGTGGGGTTACTACTCAGCCTGTGAAAACGGTTGTTTAATGTCTTCCGTTGTTCTGGAGGAAGCTTTGTCAAGTCTGAGAAAATAACCCCAGTGATGTCATCAGGGTCGTTTTGGCTTGGCCTCAGATATTTAACACAAACTCAGTGTTACAAACTGGGGGGTGTGGACTTTGAAAGATGCGGACATTTACAAGACAGGCAGTGTCTAACAATAACACACGTGACTCAGAGTCAGGATATCTCCGCACTGTGAGCCCCCAGTTTTATGGAAGTGTATTACTATATAACTTTAGTATTGTCTTTCAATATGTGGAACAGCACATTTGATGCACTGACCCTTCACCACATGATATGAATGATGATGACTGTACACTTGAGGTACAATGATGAAAACAGAGGCTCAGGTCTGTGCCAGACATGTAAAATGATGCACCGACTCATCTGTATTCCACAGTAGATTAATCATACTAAGGTAAAGAAGCTTTTCGTTCTTTCATCACGTTCTTTCGCACTCCCTCTTTCTTTTTTTTTTTTTCTCTCTCCATCGCTGTCTCCCCTTTCCTTTTTCTCTCCCTCTCTCTCTGTCTCGGCCAGACACTGGGAGGCTTTGACTTTGATTAATGGTGAGCCAAGCTCTGCATTAAAAGCCAGGGGCAGCAAGTGGGGCCAGATAAAAGTGGAGCACAGGAGCAAGGGATGGGAGGGATGGAGGGAGGAGAGAGGAGTGCAGGACACAGTCACCAATCACTGTCAGCATCATCGTCCCAGGGTGACAGTGGGGGGACGCAGTTGGAGGGGACAGCGGTGCTTCATTGGGCAGAACCTCACCCTCATACAGGCACGACACATTGTCTCTGACAGGCTCTTCACACATAGACTACTAGGACACAGACACACATACAATTGCACATGCTCTTTATCTGTCTTTCTCCTGCTTTTCCTCCTCAAAAACATGGCCAGTGTCTGTCCAGTGGGAAAGCCAGCTAGAAAAGTTTTTTTTTTTTTTTTTTTTTCAACCAGGAGTGAGAATTTGTGTTGTAAGGGTCGAGGTTTATAATAAAGGGTAGCTACTTTATAATTCAGAACTTAAACTTGTTAGCCTCATAATCAGACCACATTGCCGTTTTGTTTTCACTTCTTTATGCAGGCAGAAATTGTGTTGATGCCAACTAGGGTTATTTTGCTTCAATCAGTCAATAGTAACTTACATGTGCGTCCTGTCCTTGTTGTTCTGAGATCTCAATCCTTAATTTCACCGGCAAAGCTCTGGTGGCCTCGGTTGTTTCTGGGGTTAAGAGCCATCAGAGGACACAACACCAGACCCATTTAGAATCTAAAAATATCTCAGAGATGTGGGTGATGATTCAGGGGTCTCAACCCGGAGTATACACTTGCACACATTTAGCCATTGGACACTTGAAAACACGCTTAAAAAATTCTCCATGGTAAAAAAGAACTGAATCGGGACCGGGGCTTAGTTGCTGGGGCTGTGGAAATACCTCTCTTCCACAGCCCCTTTTTCCACTGCAGTAATTTCTGTGTGGAGTGCCTTTCCCTTGGGTCTGTCAGGAACAGTGTGTGCCTGTGGCCGGTAATTGATAATGCAGCCCAGGCAGCCCTAGCCCTGGTCAGTGGAGCGTGAACCAGCCTGAGAGGCAGAAAGGCTGAAGTGCAACAAGGTGAAGCTTAGCCCTCACACTCTCTGTCGAGGGTATGAGAGAGGGAGAGAGAGAGAGAGAGAGAGGGATGAGGAAAGGAGGGCAGGAGGTGAGAGCCAAGGGAAGGTAGATGGAACAGAATCCATTCACACCGACAGGATAAATAGAGCCCATTCATTTGTTTACATTTAAATTTTTGTCATATCGAAAAAAAATATCCCAATGAAAAATTGTAAAATAATCCTTCTTTCCCACAAAACAGAATGTAGAAGCAATCACAAGTACTGAAAAGGTCAGGGGTTTCTCTCCTTACACTTTCTCTCCTGTGACCGCGGAGCGCTTATGCGAGAGTGAAGTGTGGAGCGAACGAAAAGAAATAAAGTATCCACTGAGGACCCTGATTTAAAAACAGCATCGTTTTGTTGAGAGAGGGTGCTATTCGCTGCCTTTTGAATGGAGGAGTTATTCACAAAGATGGTGAGTGGAGACCAGGTGGAGCGATGACTAGGCCTCAGCAGCGAGCAGGCCGAGAGCCAGGAGGCTATTAGGCACAAAATGTGGAGCACGGGCTTGTGTGGGGCTGTATTTATGCCTGCAGACACGAGGGTGGAGATTCCTTTTCAGCGCTGTATACAAACACCGAGGCTTTGAACTTCATGCGAGAAGCCGTGGAATGAGTTTTTAATCAAACGTACTTGTGTATTCACAAATTGGTTTGATGAGTAAATTTCGGTCGGTGTCGTCTTTTAACTTTAGATAGCACAGAGGAAGGGTTTGTGATTATACAGTAGATTTTGAGCATGTTCACATTTCCTATTAAAAAGGGTGATTTCTACATAGAAGCCAAGCAATTTGTATTTTTATTTCATATTTTGTCACATATTTTGAAAACAGATTTATCTTGTAATTATCTGTAATTTTATCTTTATCATCGATTGATGTATTCATCAAGGATCTACTTAGATCTCAATCCCCTATATCATTAAATAGTCATGTCTAAATAAGCTGATTTAAAGTTTTTAAAAAATATATATTCTTGGGTATTAATTTTGAACAGTTCAATAGTCAAAAACTGCTAGCAACATGAGCAAATCAGAGTCCGATTCAACTGTCATTAATCCTGACATGAAAGTATGAGAGTGAGCCTCAAGCACTTCAAACTGGCAGTGGGGGGTACAGGGAAAAACACAAAAACAGAAATCTCTGAATTGTAAGAACCAAAACTGTTCGAACTCTGGCAGAAAACCCCATCATACATACTAAGAAGCTGATAAGCTTAGCATCACCAGTGAAAGTCAATGAAGTTCCACCAGTAAAATAACCTTTATCTTGATTAGCAGGGATCCCAGTGATCCAGTGTGTGATGATTTGGACTGTGTAGATTTTCTGCAGTTGTGTCAGAGCTGACAGGTTTAGGCAAGGCCTGAACTCCCAGTCAGTGCGAGCCAAAACTGACTGTGACATTTAGGAACTTGTCAGCGTTCCTCAGATTACACATATTAACACAACAAATAGAGGTAGAAAAGTGAATATCAGCACCAGGGGAGAAAGTCTGGGGCTATTGAAATATTTTGACACTACAGTCAGCAATGACAAGATAGCTGTGGATATGTTGAATGTCAACAGTGAGAAAAAATCTGCCAAGGTATGATAGCAAAAAGACAGGTGGATGGACTCAGCTGTGGCTGTTCTCATGGTAAAAAAAAAAAAAAAAAAATAGGGTCAATTTCAGTGCAATTGGATTTACTGTACTTCAAAGCTGTAGTCCATATAGGTAAAAGATAAGAAAACACACTTTCAGCTGATCAGATGCTGAGTCAAAACCTGAGTCAACAGGGTGTGGTGGTTACTGTATGCATATACTGCAAACATAGACACATGCACTCACATGTATACAGAGATTTATTGTAGATGATGTCTTCCTTCTGTCCAATAACAGAATCTCTTAGGGGCATCTAAAGAGTGAAGAGGAGTGGGGATGATGGAGGGATGGCAGAGCAGAGGACAAAAATGATGGAATGAGCAGGAAATTGCAGAGTGTCTGGGTTAATTGACAGCCCATGTGTGCGCATCCAGGTGTACTGGGGCTGACGGATGAAGGGCTGTGCAGCTGCGCCAAAACAATCACAATAATACAATTTTGATAGCTCATACACAGATGGGGTCTTTTACATGTTGACATGTACTGGCTGCAGAATGTCAGTACATGAGTTTAATTTCTAAATAGAGTATATAGAAACTGATGCTCCTTGTTTTGCTGGAGATCAATGATTGCCGCCTGCTTGTGCCTGGAAAGTGGCAATTTTATTGTTTAGAAACATTTTTTTTTTTCCTGACAGCACTGTTTAGTAATTCTGTGGCTCACCATGACATAATTGACACTGAAATCAGCAGTGGAGCACACCAACTGGAGTGTCACAATAAATCAGGTGAAATAAATTTTCATAAAAACTTGCCGATGTTGCTGCCTACTGTTAGACCGCATCTTGTGACAACATCTTTTTGTCAAGCTACTTACAGATTGCTAAATTAGATAAACCTCCTCTGTTCATCTTATATTTGCCCATTTCATTTTAACATTCATTCCTAATATAATGTTTGACTGAGTGGCTCTTGAATGAGAGGAATTTAATAGGACCTATTCCATGCTATTCTATTGAACTGTGCATTATATTGTATATGGGCATGCTTATTAGCTGTATTTATGGTGTTACTGTAACACATTAAGTTGTTTGGCTGCTCAAATTAGTTTAAAAATGCATTAGAGAATTACATAGCAATGACAAATAACTTGTTTTCTTTCCTGATTTAATCAAATTTAAGCAACACAATGACAGTCATTAGCAAACAACATCATGTTGTAGCCATATGTAAATCTTAATTACAAATTTAAAGAGTGAACCAAGCAACACTTTTGAGCAGGAAGAAGGATATTGCTCTTCCAGCAGAGATTTGGTGCAACTGTTGTGTGAATGGGCACTCCTGGAAAAAAAAACCAAAAACAAAAAAACAATTTAAAAAGCTTTGGAACTGTGTTAACTACTGGATACAATGCAGCCCTTGGATGCCACACTTAGTGCTTCCATATTCTTCCTGTAGCCAAAATTACTCAGCCCAACACTAGACTAAATCCAACACGACTGGTTGCCGGACTCATGCCAGACTCGTGGCGACTGGCGATTCTGGCGCAAAGGTAGGCCTGCTAACTGCAGCTGATACTCAGCCCAAGTCCACACCCTCAAATCTTTGCTAAATCTGGCAGCCATATTTTGGCCAAAGCTGACTCAGATTTGGTCCTGCAGTGCCAGAATATGGTTTGACCGTGACTCTAATCAGCCTCGACTCTGCTGGCTACCTGGGTACTGATGAGAATGGCAGTTGCACTGTTTAAACTCAGATTGTGTGCAGAATACTGATTGCTGTGTGCATCTAGAACAGCATAATGCATGATTTGAGTGCCTCCAAGGGATGGGATGTATTGCAAATGTGCACTACTTAAAAATGTATACAATAATTTCTCTAATTATTTGTATGGATAATGCACTCACTCTAATTAGCTGTCATTAAAGTGATTAGAATTTTAGGCAAATAATGAACTGGTTTCCCCATAGCTGGCTTTTGAATCTAAAATAAAGACTCAATATGCTACTAAGTTTTACTTTAGATTCCCTTTTGAATCTAAACTAAAGAATTGTGATGCCTGGCTGAAATTAAATTAAATGGCACTGCACATCTAATCCAAACTACCTAATGGCTGGGTGCCTGCTAGACAGTGAGGGGAAACTTCGGTGGCCTCTGCTCACTGTGCTGTGTCTTCAGCATTAGCAAAGAGGACTCTCATACCTCTTATAATACCTCTGGATGACTGCAATGTTTTATAATCTAGCAGTAAAGAGAACACCTACTCACAACCTGCAAAAAGCTGCCGATGAGACATATCGGCAATCTTTACCGGTTATTCTAGAAACGCACTGATTTTGTGTTACTCTCTCTCTGCCCTGCAGCTCCCTCCATAGTTCCCATCATGCACCAGATCAGCTCCACCATGAATAGCTTCACACTGTCGTGGCCACAGCCGGAACAGCCCAATGGCATCATTCTGGACTACGAGCTGCGTTACTACGAGAAGGTAAGCTGTGTGTGTGTGTGTGTGTGTGTGTGTGTGTGTGTGTGTGTGTGTGTGTGTGTGTGTGTGTGTGTGTGTGTGTGTGTGTGTGTTGTGTGTGTGTGTGTGTGTGTGTGTGTGTGTGTGTGTGTGTGTGTGTGTGTGTGTGTGTGTGTGTGTATTAATGCATGGATTTATGTGGGTTGTATATCTGTTTGTATTCACATTTTCACACTATACTGCAAGTGCATATATGTGTGTGAGAATTTTCATGTGTATCTGCATTGGCACCAGGTCTTTAAGGTGAGCACTAGGACGGTAAACTATGTAAAGATCCCAAAAATCTAAGCTCCCCCGGATATCTTTGAACATAGTCCCCTGGGCTGATAATATGTTCTTTCACTGTGGTCACTCCATCTCTCCCACTGTTCTTTGGTTTCTGCTGCTGATGAAGTGAATAGGTTGACCTCTGCTCCAGGCCCACTCTGCACAGTGCAGCAACCTGTCCCGCTGTGAAAATGCATTGCGTCTGGGGGGAGTCACATCGACCGGTCTGCTCACACACAATACGTCTGCTTTATTAAGTCCCCAACCCTACCCCACAGCGCCTATACTGCTCCAGTATTGACCTGTAGGCCTTTACCCAAGGCCTTGGACATAATGATACGGAGAGACCGGAGACTCAAGCTTTTTGTTTGGGCCCTTGTTTGTCCTCCTAAAGCTGATCAATAGTTACAGCAAGGTTAGTCATGGATGTTTTGTTTTGGTTTTTTTTCCTCAGTCTTTGTCATCTTCAGCTAAGACTTTTTGCAAGACCTGATTCACCTTCACCCATGTTATGCTTTCCAAATAAAAGATACAAATCAATAATTTTATAAATGTTTTTCTTTTTCTGTTGAGTTATTTATTTCAAATTTCCAAACTCATTTCGGCTAAGGTTCCTGGATCAATATTCACAACCCCTCCTAAGAATAGAGGCTGCCATATTTAGCATTTTCTACCAGAGAGGACAACAATCATGTTTTTAAATGATGTTTGCAGTTGGAAATTCAGTTATCCAATAATAGCTTCATTGCTCGCTGTTTCCCCCCCTGGCATTGCACAGGTCATGAAATTGAATCCGATTGCCATGGCCCTGAGAAACCTTATCTGCCAGACAGCTTAATGTCGTGTAAATAACACTTATACAGCCTCCCATTAGCTCATGAATATCAATGAAACCTAATCCTATTGATGTTTATGTAGCGTGTCCCCACACAAATAGATGAGCACAGCGTAATCACAAATTAATGAATTAACGAGGACAAGATTGCTAATTGCACTGGGATGATTCAGGTGACAGAGAGGTTGCTCTCTACACTGCCTACCTCTTTCTTGATGTACCTTCATATTCCCCCCCGTATGCATTACTTTCTATCTGGAAAATGTACCACCGTGTGAGTGTGAGTAAGACACAGAAGGTGAGTCAGAGTGATTGCTTTGTGACACACTGGGCTGTGGAGATGAGATTTCCACATTGGTGGTCCTCTTTTCACACTCTATTTTGGATCTGACAAGCCTTTTTATAGGCTCTAAACAGACTTTTCTTCAGCCAGCCACCATTGTCCAATGTGTCACCGGATACGTTTTGTGTACCTGATTGAGCACCAATCCTCAGAAAACAAGGAAAATGGTACACAATTTTGGCAAAATAATAAAGTACAAAGCATGTGTGTAATGTCTATACCTGTTGAAATTTAATATGCACATAAATTTTCCGTGTCACACACTTTAGCTCGGGTTACTTGCATGCATGTTAGTGTCCTTGTCGCATATGGAGAAGCAGCGAATTGAACTGCACACATCCAGGTCAGTCCTGCCCGCTCACCATTGATTCCCTGAATACTTGAGAGGTCCAGAAAATCTGGAGGTTCCACCTCAGCCATGAAGTGATGATGTGGCATTTTAATCATAAAAGGCAATTATGGGGGGGATGACTCACCATGTCTATCACACATTCCCGTGCATACTCCCAGCCTTACACAGCGCCATGGGTAACATATAGGCTGGATAATACAATCATAAAAAACTGCCTTTTTTTAATATAAAAATGGCCCTGCTCTACTCGCCGTCTTTTATATTCATCTCACTGATGCTTGCATTAATCTGAGAGTAGTCACACTGTTATGGTTCTGGAGTTGATTGTCTCAGCGTGTCTGGCACAGTCAGCTAGTCCTTAGCACAGCAGAGAGCTGTCTCTCTGTACACTCCATCTCACAGGAAGCCTCATATACCCATTTACAATGGCAACTTCTCCAGCAGTATGGCATTGTCACACTTTGTGTTGAATAATACCTCGAGGTAATCATACAAAGAAAAGAAAATCTGCTTCTTTTCCACAGTCTTGGCCACAACTTTAATTCTTGGAGACAGGCTTGCACTAGTTTTTTTAAGTAATGTTTTAATTGCTTTCCAGTATGACTGCCTTTATTTGACAGTTCACAGTAGGAACTGAATGAGATAGAGAGAGAGTGCACTGTGACATTGGATAACGGTCCCCAAATGGTTTCAAATTGTGCTCCCATGATGCCCTATGGGCTCACAAATAGAGGTAGCTGCATAATGCTGTCTTCTAAAACCTTGGAACACAAGCATCACACAGGTTTAAAAAAAGAAGGGAAAAAAAGCGTTTTGAAGCAATTATTGAAACTACTCATTTGATAATGGAGAGAGAAAATAATTAGATATTGTGTAAATATGAAAAATATTTCTTCATTATAATCGTCCGGTGGTGGCTAACAACTTCTTAGTTTAACTTGCATAATTCTCTACCATTTATATTTTAGTTATACATGTCTATTGCGGCAGGTTGTCATTTGAAATAATAACCAATGTCAAAGTAAGCCACTTAGTAACAAAGTTGTGGCCTAATTAAGGCAAGTTCAAAAGGTCATAGGTGAACCAAAGAGTCACTTATTAGTGCAATAGTTAATCATAACAAATTTGTAAAGGTAATAAAACTCCATTTAATTGAAAATGTTCATTTTCCTCTGAATACTGTAGGGAAATTGGTTATTTTGGTCCCAGTAAACATCGCATAATCAGTATCATTGTAAATATGTGCTTGTTTAATATCCACAATCCCTGCAATAATGCTGTTATGTAAGATGTTGCCAATAGTAATGTTTCCAAAAAATAACAAAAGTAAAAACCCAGCCTTCCGCCTACAGTGGCAGTTTAGGCGGCAGACAGAAATGATTCAAAAAGACACTTTAACAATCTCACCTAAAAGCTGAAGTGAGTGCTGCTCTAAACAAGCTTCACTCCCTTCTTCAACCCACCTTCTCATTACAGAGTAAGTGGTCCCAGGACCCTGTAAATTGGGAAGCAAGATGAAATGAGTTAAAGGTTTGTCAGAGAAAAAGTAGGATAGCATGCTCTCGTTCTCTCCATTTTTCTCATACCCCTTTTCCTCTGGTTGCCTGAAAATTTGGGGAGGGTGGAAATAACTCAGCATAGCGGAGGTCAGGCCCTCCATTAAGGCTGGGGCAGAGCAGCCACTGGCTCTGGTTACTGATGGCTTTGTGTGTGTTGGTGTCAGAGAGAGCGTGCGTGCGTGCATGTGTGTGTATGTGTGTGTAAGTGTGTGTGAGTGTGAGAGAGCTTGTGGCAGTGTTTATGTGGAAGTGTCAGCAGCAGTTCAGGTTCAGTTCTGGATGACAGCAGTACTGTTATGCTGCAGAAATTCGACTTTACAGCATGTCACCAGAATCTGTAGCATACTGACCGTAGCACCATCTGCATTTTTGGCACTCTGAAATCACCCTTTTATTTACATACAATTAGCAATTCCTCAGAAGAGAAGCCAGGAGAAAGTATTTATTATTCTTTTCTTCTCTCCCTGCCAGCTTTCACGGTCGACCACAACACTTTTGTTGACACACACAGATGTTGTACAGACTTTTAATGATTTTTAATGGAACCTGTGAAAAGCAGGACTTGTGTTGAGCTCCGTCAGTCCCCCAGCAAGGGTATTCACATTTCCTCCTTCAGACTCCACTTCTTCTCTCCCTCTTTGTTTGTCTCCTGCCCTGCTCACTCAGGCCTCCTTGTCAGTCTCCAGGTGAATGGAGTGCATACAAAGAGTCATCTCAAAAGGAGATGGCCGCAAAGACTAAGAAAAACAAACTGAAAGAGCTGAAGCAAATAAATTTCCCTTTCCCCATTTTGATTCTTCTCACCCCTCTTTTACTGTACCTCTCTCACTATTTGTTTAGACCCATGGCTTTGCAGAATCACAATGAGAGGAAGATCATTGTTTTGTTTTTTTTTGTTACTGTGGGGTGATTTAATTTGTTTTAATATTATTTTAGTTTCTTTATTTCCCAAAACACTTAAGAGGCTTTAATGGTATTTAATATTAGATTTTATCACCGTTGCTTTTCCATACAAAATAATTACCATTTTCTTTACCATTTGATTAGAATTCATGAGGTTATGGTAATTATTTGCATTTGGAAATAAAACCCATCTAGTCTCTGAGATTTACATTGTTCCCCCCCTCTTTTCCTTTTTACCTTCGGCAATATATTTTAATCAGGAGTATTATATTATGGGAGAAATTTCTTTCTTTCATTTCCATTTTACAAACATTATATTATATATCATATATAATGTTCCTTCTCACACACACCCCCACTCTTCCCCTTTGTGTGTGTGTCCGTTATTTGCATGCATGCAAGTGTGTGAGCCTGTGAAGAGGACACATGGTATCCCATCATGTCTGTCTTTGTGCCAGGTGGCCATGCTGTCCATTTTGGGTACTTGGCAGTTTTTGAAAAACACAGACACACAAACATAGGCGCACACACACCCAAGCACACACTCACACACGCGCACACATGCACACACACAGACACACACACACACACACGTGTCAAGTCAAGTCAAGTTAAGTCAAGTTTATTTTTATAGTCCAATATCACATATAATGTCTCGGTGGCCTTTACAGGCCAACAACAGTAATGGGTTTTGACTGAAAGACTCACCCAAAAAACCTGAGGAAATAAGGAGGAAAATGGCAGAAAGTGGCAGAAAGGAAATTCAAAAAGATCTCCCTCTGCAGACCGCTCACAGTGGTAATGGTAATTGGTAGGAAATTGGCAATTACAAAAAATGAATTGAAAGTTTAAACAAGTAAAAAAAAAAAAAAAGAAAAAAGAAGAGAAGTCCAAGTATTGGACTTCCAGCAATCCAATATGATTATAATAGGTCCAGTGCTAATGTTGTAAATCTAGTAACTGTAGTCAATCCTATGAAATGGGGTCAAATGAAATATATCCAAGTAAGCCCAGTATCAGTTCTCAATGTAGTTCCAAGGCCAAGTAGCCAGGTGGGTGGGGTACAGTAGGTTATTGCACATAGCTAGCTCATCTGTTTTTACAGATGGGAGAAGGAAGATTTATTAAAGCTCCCTGCCGTAGTTAATGTAAAAGAGTATGAGTGTGCTTCACCATCATTCAGAACATGTGACTCATCTGGAGACAGGAAGTAATAAACAGTGTTAATTAAGATGGCCCAAGTTTGTTTCAGTGTTTTTACTGAATATTGCAGAGAGTAAATTCCCCGCAGTGCTTCCTGTCTGTCACTCCTGGCAATGCATTTGATTGGCTGCTCTACCATCTGCCTTCCCACCTGCAACTCTGTCTTTATTTAGCAAGTTAGGGTGTGGTCCTCCTAATCCCCATTTGACTGGCAGCAGGAGAGGACCTCTCGTGGCTGGAAGTCCCTCCTGGCATGGCCTTTTATTGGCTATCCCCTAACCTGCTGGAGTGCCAAATGCCAGCTCATGTTTAAGTGGCAGATGTGTGTGTGTGTGTGTGTGTGTGTGTGTGTGTGTGTGTGTGTGTGTGTGTGTGTGTGTGTGTGCGTGTGCGTGTGTCACATAATCCCCATTTGACTGGCAGCATGAAAGGGCCTTTCCTAGCTGGTGCTCCCTCAAGGGATGCTCCCCCATTGGCGGTTTGCCATCTGTCTGCTCACCTGTCCTCCATTCAAGCAGACGGGGGTGTGGTCCTGAGAAATGCTGAGTGACTGATGGCAGGAGTAGGAAAATCCTGACCCCAAGTGGTCCATGTGCACTCAAGCATGTCTCACACCAAATGAATAGGTGACTACGGTCCTGGTCTCTGATGGGGGAGGGGGGTTGTCATGTCTTCTGCAGCTCTTTCAAAGGCACAAGTTGCTGCTTTGATACGAAGTTTCAGAATTTTGAGTGTTCGTACGCAGCACATCAGAGAAATGACAGATTGTGTGATCTAATGGACAAAAGGGCTGTGAAATGATTAAACTCCCTAAACCAGTTACATCCAGCATCCCATTTATAAACATCTCTTTCCTCTCAGAGATAGAAAGAAAGCCTGTTGGTGCGATGCTCTCCCATCCCAAGCCCAAACATTTGTCTTCATCAAGCCCGGAGTGTCCAATAAGAGCTAATGTGATTGCACACATCATTGTGTGTGTGTGTGTGGGAGGGGGGGGCGCAGATTTCATAGCTGTGTTTACCTCGTCTGCTCAATGACGGAGCAACCGGAATGATTCAATTACACCAATCAGATTGGATAATGATTTCGATGTGGGTTGCTTCTGCCTGGAGTTTCTTATCGCTTCCTGCCATCATCTTCCATCCTCCTCCTCCTCCCTTCGCTTCCTCCTTTCCTATTTGCCTAGCTACTTTTTCCACTCCACACTGCTGTCAACTCAGATTTCTTATTCATACATGTATTATAAGACGTAGTCCGGTGTTAGACAATAGTGTGTTTACCAAGCTTAAAAAACAGCCTGCCTCTATTTACACTGTTTCACTGACACAGGGAATTTTGCCCCTTCACTTTCAACTGCCCCCCCCTTCTCTACAGAATGTCTGCATCTAGCTATCAGCAGCGTGCAGCAGTGGGTGTAGTGTAGGTGTAGTCTTATTTTCTGGCTGTCATATTCACTCTGGGTTATGGGAAGGTGACAGGCCTAAGTAATTACTGATTCCTCATAGCAGATACCTCCAGCAGGCCCCAAACTACACTGCAGCAGACTGCCTGACTGACTCTCCTGAGCCTGGAGGGAGAGCGACTGAGATGCAGGACCTGGAGGGCAGGTCCCATGGTCCAAACCATACATTTTCATAATATATGCATGAACAAACGCATATATTCATAGTGTACATCCATACAGACCCACATGCATGTCTGTAAGGGTGAAGAGAAAACGCTTCAGTGAGAACAGTGCATGAAAAAAGAGGCCGAAGACCTAAATAGAACATTGCAACAAACAGCGATTGCACAAAGGATTTTTTAGCATTCCCTTTAATGAAAAAATAAAGCGCTTTCCATGGGTGGGCTTGGCCTACCGTCATATTTAAAAAGCAACCTACTTTAAACAAGAAAACAAGAGGATGCAATGTTCAAACTTCTTGCTGTAATTAAATCGCCTCGTCTGAAGAGACAAATACACAATGTTATTCTATTACTGTTAAGAAGTAGCTATGGCTCTTTCTAATTTGCAAGAAATGATTGCCTTTAATTATCAAATTGTGTATGTGTGTTACTGAGTGAATGGGAGTTATTGTGTGTTTGTGCGATCGGTGTGCTTTGCGTGTGTGTTTTAATGTGTGTACACTTGCTGCGTTTTGTATTTGAGGTTGAAACTGACCGAAGCCTTGATAAAAACATAATCTTAAACATAATCTTTAAAAGCGTTTGGCTGTCCCTAACTGTTGTGCACTGTCTGTTCTGCATCTACTCTGCTATCTGCTGTTTTCATCCGTCCTCTGTCAGTGTGATTTATCAGAAGTGCACTATATTTCCACTATCTCTGGTTTACAACAACTAAAATATACAGCTTAAACTAATTTCCTCCAATTGGACCACATTGCCCGTCCTGTTTCCTGAACATACAATGTTTGATAAGCTTGTTTGTTTTTTTCTCTGTTGAACTCCTGCTACCACCACCGGATCTTGTTTTACCACAATCTTCTCAACTCTGCGATTTAACACTTTCCTGCTGACATCCTCTCAGTAAGTCATCTCTAACCTGCTCCCTGTGTCCATTGCTCTTTGCAGGACCATGCAGAGATTAACTCCACCATCCTGCGGAGCCAAACTAACACTGCACGCGTGGAGGGCCTCAGGCCGGGTACAGTCTACGTTGTGCAGGTGCGAGCACGGACTGTGGCTGGCTTTGGCAAATACAGCAGCAAGATGTGCTTCCAAACCCTCACAGATGGTAAGGATCGCCGAGCCAGGAGAAACAGCTCTCTCAGTCTCTCTCTATCCTTCTCTGTCTCGCTTTTTCTCACATACAACCAAACTCTTTCAAACACTCTTTGTCTCCCTTTGTATTTGTTGTTGCAATATTATAATTATTATTAGTAGCGGAGATCGAAGGGAACCGTGATGTTTGATTGCGCTTCCATTTCTACAGCTAAATTAATTCCCTTCACAGTCAGGTTGGAGTGTGTGTGGGGGTGCTTTGAATATGTAAAACGCTGAGTGTCTTTTGTTTGTGCAACTAACTGTGTTTGATCCAAAATGCTTAGCTAATTGGTTTTTCACCCGGCCCTTCTGTTGCTCGAGAGCCGTCCCAGAATGCATAGCTGTGATTAGTAGTTGATGAGATAAATTTTTTGCCATGTGGGGGAGGGGCTTGGATTGTTGGAGAGGGAAGTGGCTGAAGTGGGGCTTGCAACACCTGCTACGCTGGCAAGGTTGTGGAACTATATTTATTGGTGGAAGTGCAAGGAGATGTGTGTGTGTGTGTGTGTGTGTGTGTGTGTGTGTGTGTGTGTAGGGAGTTGGTGATGGCGGCTTCGCATATCACTTCTTCATGAAGCACTTCTTCATAGACTTGCCAGGAAGTGAAATGAGTGCTGAAATGAACACAGTATGATTCAGTCTGGATGGGTTTAACCATTTGACTGGACATGTGTAACATTCACAAGATCTGCTAAAGTGCTGCCTCACTGTGCCGAGCTGGACTATGAGCCTGCTATTCATGTATGGCTGTAGTTCATAATGTGTCAAAGACAGGGCTGACATTTCCACATCGTATTGTGTTAATGAAGATTACGATGAATGTGGCGGTGATGATCTTGAGGGAGGGGAAGATGGGAAGGATAATAATGATGATGAAGGTGATCATTGTGGCTATTTACCTGTGCAGAGCAGATGTAGTGGTGCAGTCATGGCCCCTTCACTCCTTCCGACGTTTGCAAATTATCATCCCCACAAACACATATGCATGCACGCGCGACATTCGCTCACACAAACACGGTTTATGGTTCATCCGTTGGCTTGCTGCCATAACACAACGTTCATCAAGGCAATTAGCAGCAGACGCTAGAGAACTGCCGACAATCACACCCACGGCTCCACCTCCTGCCCCTCTACCAGGCTCCTCTTCCCCCCCATTGAGCCGCTCCATTGTCTCATGAAGGCACTACCTCGCCACCCAACCACCGTTCTCCCTCCATGTCTTTTCTCAAAACATATAATCGCTCGTGTCTCCCTGTCAGCACGTTTTATTACAACTCCACAAGGTGTCCCTTTGCCCCCTCTGCACACTCAAATCACGCATATTTGTGAGCAGTGCAGGCTTGATTGACAGGTATGATGAAAAAGAGGTGATTGGTCCATCTTTAAGGTGACTGGTGTTACAGTTCTCCATTTCTCTAATAGGCTGAAGCTTCAAGAACTAACTGATTGTAATAGGAGCCTGTTTACCGCTGGAACAGGTAGCTGTGTGATTTCTGGCTGTCAGGGGGGAAAGAAAATCACCATTCTCATATGGGTGGAGGGGAGATTTGATCTGGACCTCTTGCACCTAATATGCATCAAAAGAGAACAGGAAGACTCCCAGGAAGCTTGAGTAGCTGGAACATCATTCACACTGTTTGCTTGAAACGTACTTGATAAATGTGCAAGTTAAAAGAGTGAGCAATTCCTGTCACATTGACTTTCCTCATATATCCCAGCTCTTGCACTGTTCCGAAGATGCATTAGTTCTCCCTTTATCACTTTAATCCAATAGGCCCATTCTACACGGGGGATTGAATTTAGAAGCTGCTGATTTGCCTGCAGCATGCTAAATCGTGCATTGCTTTAACCACAGTGTTTGCTGGTGCCAAAGTCATGGGAGGGCAGGGACACACAAAGATAACTGAGGATTCTGCTGTGTAGTGGTTTTAAGCAGGCATTTGGGCTGTCCTTTGAACTACTGGCGGCCTGCCCTGGATATGCACATAAAACATGTTTGGGGCCGTGTGTGTGTGTGATTGGCAGTGGGTGACTTCCTTTTCAACACCTGCGAAACAACATCCCAAGGTGCATTTTCTTGTCCGTTCATTTCTGACAGGTGTGGCAGAGAAGATTGAGAGGTCCCCCCTTGCTCTTTCTAACCATCACTTTTATGCTACTCTCTCACTCTCTGTCTCTCTAGTGGGTTATCAAACACAGTCTGTCAGTGAGTCTTGCTAAAGCTCACTGGATTTCAGTCACCACGTCTCAGCAGAGAGATCTATATGTTTTCTTTATCCATCAGTACAACCGGTCTAACCATTCTGCTCTGCCTCCTCTTCCTTCTGTCTCTCCCTTTACCTCCCAAGCACACGCTCACATACACACCTCCAAATAAAGACAGTCATGGTCCTTAAGCCTTACCTAAGCCATTCTCAATGTCTTCCCGTCTGTCTTTCTCTTTGTGTAATACAGATGACTTCAAGTCGGAGCTGAGGGAACAGCTTCCTCTGATTGCAGGGTCAGCTGCAGCAGGAGTGGTCTTTATTGTTTCCCTCGTTGCCATCTCCATCGTGTGCAGCAGGTAACCACATTTTCGTTTCTCTGACTCTTGTAATACATGCAGACGCTGATGACTTCATCGCTACATTTGTCCCTTTTCAGGCTCCCAACTTTTATTTCCTCAAGAGCAAAATAGCAACACAGCCAGCCTACTTTTGCCTCTGTAATGACAACATATAGCAAGTATCA
The DNA here is from genome assembly GCF_021018895.1 of Seriola aureovittata. Taxonomy (NCBI): domain Eukaryota; kingdom Metazoa; phylum Chordata; class Actinopteri; order Carangiformes; family Carangidae; genus Seriola; species Seriola aureovittata. The sequence goes on from NC_079375.1 coordinate 16,007,322, forward strand.
AGAATAGTGGGTGGGCATAATAGCATGAACACCATGCAGTCCAATACAGTATCCTTCCTACTCCCCTTTTGCTAATAACCATTGGAAGACAGATAGCAACATTACATGAAGACAGATTTCTGTCACATTATGATGGATTGCCCAGTTATTTAATCAGAATCTGACCATATAAGAGTACGTGGCACATAATATGTTAAACTAAAATTCAGCACAGCTATATCTGGAAAATGTGTTTTAAAATTACTGACATTTTGACTGCATTAGCTATACAGCTGAATCCCGTTGTCATACTTAGGAACATATGTGAGCTTCTTACGCATATTCTTATACAGCATTTATTAATAGCAATCAATTTGATGGAAAGGAAGGCCAAATTGACGTACTTGAAATGGAATATTCAATTCCACAGAGAACTTAACAATTACTACTTTGCCCTGTTAACTTACTCAAGTCAATTCAATTTAATATTGCAGCAGTTTGTCACATTGTCACACTCCTATCTTGCTCCGCTTTAGATATATGAAAGTCAAATTTTTCGCAGTGCTGTTTGCAACTTTGAGTAAGCAAAGTGTTCATCAAACAGGCCAGGCTCTTTTTGATGCTGAGGCAGAGGAGACAGATGAAAAGCAGAGAGAGCCTATCAAGGTCTAATTAAAAATCAGCTCATTTTCATAAACTCCATTTGCCATTGCTAACCCTCTGCAACTGATTCAATTTCAGCCACGTCATTTTCAGACCATACAGAGAACCATGAACAGTAGCAAGGCCTCGTTTACACTTCCTTTCATCCTGTCATCTCTCATGCTCTCTCTCTCTCTCTCTCTCTCTACCCCCCCCCCCCCTTTCAATAATCATTACTCCCACAGGAAAAGGGCATACACCAAGGAGGCCGTGTACAGTGACAAGTTGCAACATTACAGCGCAGGAAGAGGTGAGTCCACCCTGATACTTAGAGCTCACATTAGCCGGTGGTTAGGTTTCTGTCCCACATTTTGACCCCATATGTTTATTTCTCTGTTAATTAAAGGTAGAGTAAGCAATGCTGGAGAAAGACTGTTGATAGTTGAACTCAGCAGCAGCGATGGGGAGATATTAAATGAATTTGATAAAAAAAAGTATATTAGATTCCAATCACTTAATCTACCTTTAACATATCTCACAAACTACTGAACAGATTTTTTTCAGTGTTTGTGAAGCACTTTTACCTTTTTATCTCATAACTCCTAAACTCTTTTTTTTTCTTTTTTTTTTTTACCACTTCTACTTCAAATTTGATCTAATCTTTAACAATTTGGTGCATAGAATAGTTGGAAGTACCATAATGACAGTAATAATGGTGATACAATATATTCAGTTGTGTTTTAATACACCATAAACTGCCCAATTGTTAAAATCAGAAATATAGAGGATTGCTGTGTCTAGCTGGAGGTATGTGCGCTCACATATTTTCAGTCATATCCATTTCCTTCTTTGTCCAGTGCGCTTATGCTGTCACATTATGTATAATATATGACATATGCATGGAGCATGTACTCCTTTATAATACGTTAATGAAAAAGAGGCTAGGTAAAAAAAAGAAATGACCTCAGGTAGCAGGCATCTGCAGACGTAAACGACATTTTCTTTCCTTTACACAATGACACTGACTGACAGTCATCTCTCAGGGCTTTATGATAGCCGTGATTGAGTCATGTTTTAAGCACTCCCTTGGCGCTGACTGATGAGGGGAAGGAGCCTGGAGGGACATGCACTCTCACACACATACACACAAAAGGGTGTGTGTAAGTTTTTCTATCTAAAATGAAAGCCCTATATCCTGCCGACCTAGCAGTGTGAACAGGGCCTCACTCGAGGGGATAGATTTTTGTTGAGCCGAACACAGCAAAGCGTTTCAACACAGTTACTTTGTGTCACAGCTACAGCAGTGGCAGCCGGGGGCTCATTAAAACTGCTGTGGGCAGAAGAGTCAGTTTTGTCACTGGCTATCTCTGGAAAAACCAAATGCAATTAACATAAGTGGTTAAAGTAAACAAAAGATCAGAGACGCTTGCAGCCCTAATCATCAAATAAGCAATTTGAAGTTGAGAGGAAATAAAACTCTGATAAGGGATCCTATTCATAGGTTTATTACTTCAACCTTCACATCTCCAACACTCATGAAGTAATCCCCCATCCCAGGATGCATTGTTTTATTCTATTCTCTCAAGATTTGACTGACAGTTTCGTAATTACAGTATTCAACGCAACAATAAAATAGCGCCGCTCAGCCAATTGTTTTGGGTGAATCTCCAAAAAATGTGTCGCTGGCTTTCACCCAGCTGCTTACTGTTCCAGCTGCTGCCACACACGTCAGGTGATGTCTCCTCAATTCCAGCCCACCTAATGTGACAGGCTTCTAGACTGGGGATGCTGCTGCATACTGTAAATTCAGTAGTGCTGCTGACGGGTCATGGTTATATCTAACCTAACATTTAACATTAAACCAAACATTGGGCGGGATGTAATGACCATCAGATTGGAACAGACGCATCATTCCCGTGGAGAAATAACCTCCCTAAGAGCCAAGGGAACTTTATTTCTTTTTTGTTTTAATTGCCCACATCAGCACATTATCAGTATCACCAGCGTTCATCTACACATCATATTACACACACCTCACTGCATTTGAGCATTTACAGTTTTCCTCAGTGTATCTATTCCCTTTTCCTCTTTTACACACACCAGCAGACAGTCAACATCAGCTAATTAACAGAGAGACATTTCTGAGCACTGCATGTTTACTGTATGCCCTAATGCTTCTCTATATATGACTACCAACACATCTTAAATCACTTACGTTCCAACCCTGTTTGTCGCTTTGTTGCTTCAGCTGTTGTCTGTGCTTCAACATCTGGTGCTCACACTGAATTAGAATGGGAAATTGAAATTTAACAAATATGTTTATGCTTCAACAATTTCTTTTTTGTTCTATCCACTGATTAAACATACATACATGTGAATTCAGAGATTTTGCTAAGGCATAAAAAGAACTGATGAACATCAGTAGGTTATTGTGACATTTGCCTTTACCCTTCATCATCTTCATCTTTCATCTTCATCAAGTACAATGGGTAAACCCCTTTTTTGGCTGAGCAGAATTTTATCTTTCACAAAGTGAAGACTTGCAGAAGGCACCACATGCCTGATAAACCCACACAAAGATTTTACTGCCTGTACCAATGTGACTGTTAATCCCATACATTTTTTAGATCCCTTTTGTGATTTCCATACTAATAAGCCACACTGTGTGTCTGACAAATGATTTTCTGACATCAAACGAAGGATAATTAGTTTGTATTTAGGAAGTAAACTCAACTCATTATATTCACAGAGCCTCGGAATAGATTTGTGTGCATCTTGGACCGACAAGAAATGGGAATATATTCAGTATAGGCGTACAGTGCCCTGCAATTCTTTATGTTAATTTCTCCAAAGTGGATAATTACATAAAACATATAATTGCTATCTACTGAAATTGCTAAATTACAAATACTGTCAAGCAAAAGGAATTAGAATAAATTATGTTGCCTTGGTGAAAGCCTAACACATGAAAAAGTTCCTTTAACTTAAAAAGATGAGCATTTATGAAGCTACTGCTTCACTTACTGACAATGCTGTTTGTCTTTAAGCAGTATGTAAATTCTGTGTAGTAGGACCAGTAATTTGATTGTACCCGTAGCCGGTAATAGATTAATATAAGCATTACTGCCGTACAGTTGATTTGTGGATACATTAGGGCCATTCAGTAAATGAGCAGGGAAGACTAATAGCAGGGTAAATGCTGGACATTGGTGAAAATAACAGGGTTAAGTGCAGCACTGTAAACTATCATTTGTTAATACCAGTCAACTAAATACTCTTAACTGTTTGAGCTATTGTGTCATAGATTAGGGATTTTGTTGAGATTTATAATCCAAATTCCCTAAATTAATGAGTTTGTCCACTCAACCATTTAATTTAGAAAGGTATGTAATCATGGTATGTGTTATAGGCCTTTAAATCATTGCAGCAGCAATGCTTTGTCTCCCAACAGGCTTGTTGTTTTATATGTTGGGTAAAAATAGAACCGACGTTTGGACACATTTGCTTTATACACTCAGATGAAGGACCTATGAAATATTAAAGGAGGAATTTATTTTTTATCAGTTGGCCATAAAAAGATGGGTCCAGTTAACCAGGTCTGTACCATAGGGAGGCAAAGAGATAAACTGTTTGCATTTTAAATTATACATGAAAATGGGCTCCGAACTGGAGAATTGGAAAATAATGGGTTTATGTATGTGACCATGGATGTGCGCGCACATGTGATTGAGATTTTGAGTGCGTTCTCCCATGTTTATCGCTGTACTGTATATGCTCCCCGCTGAGATTTTGAGTCCCACCCAGCGATGTTGCTGAGTGAGTGGCTTGACAACACTTGTAAACAGAATGACTTTATGGAATGCAAAGCTGTAAACCCTCAGATGGATTAACCTGAACCCAATCTGTATGGAATCTCTAATGAGCAATTACGTTCACACAGGCAAGGTTCAAGGCAATTAGTGTGGTAACTAGAATCAGCTTTTAGTCAAGAGCGAGGTGAGGCACCTTGATCCCTCCAAGACCAGACCTTATCCTCCTGCTGTCTCTTGAGACCCCTGCCTCTCTCTATGTGGCTTGTGCAAATGAGCGGGCACAAATTGACTTGATGGAAATGGGTTTATTCCAATCATGGCTGCCAAGGTTTTGACTAAACAGCTCTGAGAAAGAGGGCTGCTCTTGGGTGTCAGTGTAGAAATGATGATTTTACGTCTGTTTGCCCGCTTTAATGTCTGTCTTGTGGCAGTGTGTATTGAATTTGTTTACAAGTGTTTTTCAGCAGTCCCCCCTACCCGGTCTGTCGACACAGAAAATTTGTCCACCGTTTGCAGACAGCTCCAGTCTGTGAACTGAGCTCACCTATCGCCGTGCGGCATAAAAAGCTAGTTGATAGCGCAGTGGTTTTATCTCTTTATGAGCTCCTATAGGGAAAGGCTGTTGGGAAATTGGTTCTACCACTATCAAAGAGCAGAGACTGCTAGGGTAAGGGATAAAAGGAAAAGAAAATCTGTCTACATTTACTCTTTCTATATACTCTCATCCCTCCCTCTATCCCTTCATCTTCCCCCCTCTCTCTCTGTTTTTTTTTTCTTTTCTGGCCTCTTTCCCCCTTCCAAGTACTGAATCATCAAACCACCATTTTTTTTTTGTCTGCTCTACTCGTAACTGGGGCTGCACCTATAATCCTCCACCTATACTATTTAATGCATGCAATGTGCGTTGATATTCATTTACATATTCTAGTGCTCCCTCCTGTCTCCGAGGAGGACCAGAGAGCAAATGGAGTTGTCATCATTTACAGCTTTTGAGAGCTTGTAGTGATTGTAAGTGATGCTGTGTCACACTGTGATTTAAGCTGCGCCTTGAAGGGCAATTGTATTCATCAACCATTTCCACAAGACATTAGCCAGAGAGAGAGAGAGAGCGATAGAAAGAAAGAAAGAAAGAACAGTTTCTTCTTCTGGAAAGCTCATTGAGCACTTTGGTTGTTCTAGAACTCTCTTTGCGAGCCGACATGTCTAACTGCCCCTCCCCACTGGGCTGCCCGACCCACTTCTCAGGCTCTCCGGGGATGAAGATCTACATTGACCCCTTTACCTACGAGGACCCCAACGAGGCTGTCCGAGAGTTCGCCAAGGAGATCGACGTCTCCACTGTCAAGATCGAGGAAGTCATCGGTGCAGGTTTGGTGAACGCTTGCACTTATATATGTACGTGTATGCACGCTGAATGTGAACGTGGATTGCTGTATTTTTATGCGTTATTTCTGAGTTCTTGCGTGCAAACAAGTTTGGCCTGAATCTTTTCAAGGTCGTAAGGCCCAGCCCTTCTGGCAGCCACATGAGATGGAAACATGTGAAGGGCCCATGTCAAGTGCACAAGCAGTATATAGGCCAGCTACCCTGGGACCTAATGGCATTAGACAGAACTCAAGCCTTGAGGCCTATTCCCTGTGCTTCTCTGTTTTGGGATCCTATTAGAGTTGCTCTCTAATATGTTCTACCTTACATCATCCCTTACTTACATGCAAAATAGATGGTGTGGTTTTCTTTCCTTGTGTAAGATTTACCTCTTTTGTATTGTTAAAATATCTGTTTAAATTGATGAACAGATAATTAGGGTCTGATTGCTTTGACGTAAATCCTGAGCAACTGGAGGCTAAAACAGTTTCAGCAACAGTCAAACGTGTCTTTTACCCTGGGACCGAACGCACCTTTTTTTTTTTTTATAGCAGGGATGGGCATGCTGATGCCATATGTGTTGGATCATACACAGGCTAAAATACCCCTGGTAATGAGACTGGGCCTTTAATAGCTCCTGTGGACTGGCCTACTCAGCAAGCTAGGTGTGAGGAAGTGACAGAGATAGGATAGCGATAAGGATGCAGGGGGACTAACTAATTAAAGATTTCCGTTTTTGTTGATTTCACTGTGTGGCGTCTCTGCAGGACACCAAGGTGGTGATAATTAATCAAAAGAGTTCCAGATATTTAGCAGATAGTGCTTGCCTGTTATTCTTTGATTGGTGACTATGAAGACACTTGGCAGGCTTTTAGGATAGATGACTACTGTGAGTCAGGGGAGCCACACTGTTAAGAATATCTTGAAGGAGCAACATTAGATGAGTATTGGACAACGCTCAGTATGCTTGAGGTAGACTAAGTCGAGATCTATAATAGCTTTCTGGGTAATATTTCTGCCAAAGGACAAGAGATGCAAATAAGCTTGATAAATAAATAGATTTAGATCTAATCAAACACTACTAAGCATTTGTCTAAAAAATAGATCAGTTCTTGACAGAGCAGCCACTGTACATCTCTCTCTATTACCCTTATAGGTGAGTTTGGGGAGGTCTACAAGGGCCGTTTGAAGCTGCCCGGTAAAAGAGAGATCTATGTAGCCATCAAGACCCTGAAGGCAGGCTACGTGGAGAAGCAGAGGCGGGACTTCCTGTCTGAGGCGTCAATCATGGGTCAGTTCGACCACCCGAATATTATCCGTCTGGAGGGCGTCGTCACAAAGAGCCGTCCTGTCATGATCGTCACAGAGTTCATGGAGAACGGTGCCCTTGACTCCTTCCTCAGGGTGAGTGAAAAACATATGTACCATGTCATACAAAGTTGGAAACAGTTACATGGGGTGTTCATAAGTCTTATTCACGAGTTCAATGGAAACGTTGCTTTATGGGACTGAGAAGCTAATTGGAAATTAATCGTTAAACAGTCTAACAAAAGGAGTTCATGCGAAGAACCCCTCCTAATACAAATTGGAATGAGCCTTCTTAATCTATCCAGTGCCAACAGAGAATATGTTTCATGACAATGAACGCGATTTAAATCATTCTTAATTTGAAAATTTCCACACTAGCTGGCCCTATCAGCCTTTAATTTCTCTATTAATGCCTGGAACTATTAATGGACTCCTCTCTCTTTCTTTTATAGTCAGGATTGAGCAGACATACATCTTAATCAATATTCAACTCACTTTTTTCCCTCCTTCAATCTCATGGATTGGTGTTCTATTCCACTTTGATCTAGGGTGGGTTTAAAGGGGCTCTTTGAAGTTGGCTTTGCTAACCGCCACATCCGACTTGTGTTTCCATCGATCTCCCTTACCCTCTTATTTGTTACTGTGTTTCGGGGTTCAAAGCATGCTCTTCAGAGCATTCACACAGGGATAGGGGCACCATATGTGGATGTTAGAGAGATAGATGCCCCCATGTCTGAATGGAACAATGCTCTAACACCTACAATGAGCATTAATGGGCTCAGAATCTATTTTTGTTTATCTAATACAAGAATGCTCTTCCTGTGGACATTAAGAGGATTTGAAATGCAGAAAAAGAGCTCGAGATGGCAATTTTTTCTTATGGCAAAGTGTAACAAAAGAAAAGATTTAAAACAAGGGGAAGGAAAAGAACATGAACCTGTAATAAGTCAATGTAATTACTTTTGTTGAAAAAAAAGATAGCTTCAAGCTGAAATAGCCGTTTGTCACTGGGTAAGACAACACATCAGTTTGTGCTAATTTTGGAGGAGAGTCCCACTGGGCAGCCTTGATGCAAACTGTATTTTGGAAGACATTAAAACTACATCTTGTCTGCATAATACAGTAGAAAATAACAAAAACATCTGATTTATTTTGCACAGTTTTTTCCTAATAGAGAGTCAGATTCAAACAGTTGGTATTTTAAAATTACAACATTCAAGCCTGGAATTTTTAGTCAACATAGTATCTATAATTCAGTTATGAACCAACATAATTAGTTCATTATCATTAAAAGCAGATATGTTAACATTTGCTGAAATCTCTCTATCCCCCAGCTATTCTCATTTATGTTAATCATGCCAAAGATAATATCTAGATAACCGTTTTCATTTGTATTCCTCTCTGTCCTCTAGCAAAATGACGGTCAGTTTACAGTGATCCAGTTGGTGGGAATGATGCGTGGGATCTCGGCGGGGATGAAATATCTCTCCGAAATTAACTACGTCCATCGTGACCTGGCTGCACGAAACATTTTGGTCAACAGCAACTTGGTGTGTAAAGTGTCCGACTTCGGTCTGTCCCGCTACCTACAGGATGACACTTCTGATCCCAGCTATACCAGCTCTCTGGTGAGTACTTGCAGAGTTCATTTTTTATTCCGCTTGAGTGCCATGGATGCATGTGATTTAAGGTGTGTGTAGGAGTGCAGTCAGTTTTTTTTATTGACATCTCCAGCAGTCGCAAGATCCTAAAAACCATCACCTACCAGTCTAATCAGTTTTGCTTCTATCTGACACTGTCTCAATCTTTTTGAAGGTCTTAGAAACCTTTCACCTTTTCAGTGCCTTTCATTTTATATGAGCTGTCTCTATCCTCACCCTCGTCCTCCTTCCTCTTCTTTCCTATACTCTGCAAGTCACGGACCGGAGGTCTGTCACATCTTCATTAGTGTGGAGACAAGCTTCCTCTGGGAAGGCTCCTCTCTCGTTGACATGCCCAGAGTGCAGAGAAACCAAAGGGCATTGCGGCCTCTCAAACTGACAGCTCCCACCCCCTCTCTCTCTCTCTCCCTCCGTCCCCTCTCTCACTCCTCATTCATTATTACTGGGGCATCATGGGAGGCTTTGGCTCCTCATTAACTCATCCACACTACAGATCTGTAATTATTAGCAGCCGTCATTAGTTCATCTTCTGCCTCTCCTCTTCCTAATTCAAAACACACACTTACACCCTCACAAACACACGGTGGAGGTCATTAGGACTCCTGGCATGCCTGAGTTTATAAATGTGATTTTATTCGAGTGTGTGTGTATGCGTGTGTGTGCACGCACACATATAAGCAGTGCTGTGCACAGGCATGCTTGTGTGTCTCTCTCTGCATGTGTCAGTTCTCACCTCATTGACTCTGCTTTGAGACTTTGGTGCAAATGACCCTGTTTAGCTACCGATGTATCACGGGTGTTGCCACCTGCACTTTGTTGACAATAAGTTCTTCTGCGGGCAAAACTGATCAACACAGGGCAAGGACCATGTCCCGATGTTATTTAACTCAAAGGTAGATTTTTTTTTCTTACATACAGAAAACTATAGACTTACAATAGCTATACATTTTTAGCCATACACTTTTTGTCCTGCAACTCACTAAGCCATGTCTTGTATTTTACCTCTCCTCCTTTAATTTTGGGTTGACAGCCCCAAGTGGCTCGACACAACCTATTCTGCCAGTCTTATCTAGGAGTAGAGGTTTTCACTTGTTTCATAAAAACGCCTCGAGGTGGTCTTTCTGGACATGATTCATTCTATACACTGTGAATGCGAATGAATACAACTATGAACTATGAATACAATAGGAATATATTATGCTATAAAAAGTGCCTATTTTAGGAATGGCTTCAGAGGTATTTCAAGACATGCAAAACTCGAGATCAAAAGCATGCAGTCAGCCTGTGCGTCAGTGCTACCCAGGTACGAAAAGAGACTTCTCAAAATAATTTGTCTTCATCTAAATATAAAAACACAACAATGTGCTTTATATCTACTTTATTTCCACCTTTGTGGTGAGGCTCAGGCGCAAACTGCTATCTGTCAGAATTGTTACTTTAGGTCATATTCAGAAACACACATTCACAACATACGGTGTAAGCCCAGGGGAGGCTACCGATTGGCAGGAGATGGTAACCCAGGTGTGAAGAGGAAGTGTCATAGGGGCCAGAGGAGATATGACCTCACATTGGTTTGGCCGAGAGCTAATTGCTCCCCAGGAATAGCTCGCTTTGTATGCTTGACCCCTGTGGTTAAACCTTGCTGAATGGGTCTTATTTAGCAACAAAGAGGAGCAGCACCTCTGCTGTCGGCGCCGCTGAGCTTGCTAATAAAACCGGGTGGAAAAGGTGGGGACTGGATTATAGATTGTGGTCAGCATTCTAATGTTGTTCAATGCAAACAAAGTCTCCTTGAGGACATTATCTGGACAGTCAATAGAGCAGGTGAGGTATGAAGTCTGACCCTCTTTGATGTTAACACACTCAGCTTTCTTTGATGGTGTGTTTTTTTTTTTTTTTTTTTTTTTTTTTTTTTACTGTTCGAGATTTTTAAAACAAGCATGTCAGAGCCTGGGCTGTGTTTCCCTTGAGTGCTGCCTTATTATCATAACCATCCACATGAAATCTTCAGTACCGTAACTATTTTTATTCCTTTCAAATCAAGAGAGCTGTTACCTTCACATCCCACCACATACTGAGAAGCTTATTCCATCAATATGCCAGTTTTTTTCGTAAATAAAAGTTAATGTAATCAGCTTACACTTGAGCACAGTTCATAAAGACTCGTCGTCCAGATCCCGCTTCCCCCTAAATTTCTGGGGAACAAGCAAACAAGCGTTTTTGGGGGGAAGTTGGGGTCCGCAGGTCACGTACAGGATCCTATACTGTAATTAAACTATGCGTGGTGCCCTTCACTACATGACCTCTTCAGCTATGACCTGACACTAACCGATCAGCGGGGGTGGGGGGGGTGGGGTGGGGGGGTGGGGTGGGGGGTGGCGTGGCAGACAAGGCCGAGGGAATCAGGGAAACTAAATTGCGCTGACGTGCAGTGATTTACATCGCCATCGACCTCCTCCTCGAGCAAATTAATCACCTCTTTCCCTCTAATGCTTTTCTAATTTTTCCCTGCAATTCTAGGCACACCAATTACCAGAGCCTGTGGTGTGATGCTGGATGTATGGTTGGGAGGACATGCTGGTAATTGTGTTAACCCTGGATGTGGGTTCATTCTGGAGCAATGTTGTGGAGGTTTCAGACAGAAGGGGGCTGTCCTCCCTCTCTGTTGGCCGCTCACCAAAGTCGTGATTAATTAGGCTCACAGGACAATGCTCTGACTGCACTGGTCTCGCTAAGGTGATGTGTGCTAATTCAGTTAAAGACTTTAAAGACTGTGTGTTTCTTTGTAGCGGTGTTTTTTTTTTTTTGCATTTGTACTTGCATAGCTGTCTCATTACATACACATGGTTGCGTGGTTCGGGAATTAGCCCACGGGCACGTCACAAACCCCAGGTGAGGTGCGAGCGACCCTGCTTACCTGACAAAGGAAAGGATTGATTTTTGAACACTTGGCTAACCAGGAAGACTTCCATATTACTCTCTTTATTCACCAATCCATCTATCTAAGGAGCCATCCATCCATGCATCCATTTATCTATCTTTCCGTTTCCTCAAGCTGTCCACTTCCTCTCCTTTTCAAGGCTTTTCCCGGCGCAACACGAAAGGCGCATCGGAACAGCATACTCAGTGTAGATGTGACGAATGATGAGTCAAGCCGTTCACGGCCAGGATGGGTCGTATGTTTTACTGTGTGTTTTGCGTTCACGGGTGAGTGAGAGTCAGAGATCTGGGTGTGGTCCGCAGGGTTTAATGCGCAGTTTGTGGGCAAAAAAAAAAAAAAAAGAGAGAGAGAGCAAGTGGTCGATAGGGACTATGTGTGTGTGGATATGTTTCCAAAATCTGGCGTGCGGGTATAGCGTGTCAAGTCTATAACAGCTTAGACAAGTGATGTTACCCTTTCTATTGAGTGTTCATGCCCACAGGGCCACAGTGAGGAGGGCAGGTATGGGTCAAGAATTTCTGCTTATGCCTCAGCTGACGATGTGGGAAGGCTGTCACTGCCTCGCATGTCAACAGAATATGTACTGTATGTTGTGACTGAGTGGGGATGTATATATGTGTGGTATGTGTGTGCTGTGTTTCTGGGTATGCACACATATGCCCCCAAGGTGTCTTTCCCTGTGTATGTATGTGTGTGTGTGTGTGTGTGTGCATGTGCGCGTGTGTGTGTTTGTTTGTTTGTGTCATTGAGGCTGAGAGGGGTTGAAAGGCGAGGTCACACAGAGCCGGTAACAAAGCTCATCCGTCAAATCCCTGTGACCTGAGTGACATTCTCTCAGCTCCGCTTCAGTGCTCACACTATGTGGACCTTGCTGTTGTTTCTGTCATTTGTCTGTTTTCTATTTGCATCCTTTCCCCCTCTCTCTGGCTTCAGGCCCATGCACTTTTTTTTTGGCTTGTCAATTCAACTTGTAGTGAAATATTTATGCACTGAACTTAAAGTTAAGGGGGCAGAGTCCCTGAGTAAACAAGAAGTGAAGTGGGAACACATCTATATGGACCAGGCCAAAAGCAAACAAAGGGACTTTCTTTGAGATTATTTTTTTTCTGACATATCACATTTATATGAAAGTATAAAATACAAAATTTGACTATATATTAAACCTGTAACAGTATATAAACCAATAAATCCTTTGGGGTTGTTTCCATGACTTCCCTCCGAGCATGAATCCCACCCCTAAATATCCCCATTATCACGGCTAATTTCAGGCAAAAACACAAACTACCTTACACAGAGATCAGATTGAGCGAAGTGTGTTTAAAGGAAACAGTTTTTTTCCACAGAGGCGATAATAGAACTTGCATTTCAACTATAATTACAGATCACACATTCACTGGCAATTCATAGATGTGTGCTTCAGTCTTTGTAATTACTGATGTTGGAGGAGTAAAGATTAAGATAATTTTTTTTTAATTTCTCGGTATAGGTGAGGAGAAGATGCAATCCTCCGATTCTCTTTGATGCTGCACAGCAGTCATTCTCCCTCTATAATTCAACAATCAACAACTGGGTTCACTGTAGGCTATTTCTGATGTTCAAAAACAACCTGTGTATACACATTCTTTGCTCAAGCTCCAAAACAAATGTCTGCTCTTATATTTTGTCGCTGGAACAGCACAAGTTCTTTTTTCTTTTTTTTTTTGTTCTCTCTCTCTGACATCTACAAAAAGTTGACACCTGGATCTGGATTCCATCAAGTCACTCACATGTGACGTGCAGTACAGATACCCTGCTGTTTCCAACTATCCTCTTTTACCTTGATTAGCACATACACATGCCAGGCACTTACTGTCATCTATTAGAGAGCATGTGGAGAAGTTTACACTCTCCTGCACACAGATCATCACCCCCTCCTCCCCCATAAGTGTAAGCCACCAGTGCAGTGACCAAGCATGATCCTCAGCTGGCTTTCCACCTGAGTGTCCTGCTCAACTGGAGGCACTGCAGCTGGGAACTGAACCTTCATTCACACTCATTTATAATCACAGCGAAATCCTAAATATCTCACCTTACCCCACCCACCCACCCTCCGGTCTGTTTTTTATCTCTTGGTTTTGTTTTTGAAACCAATTAAGATATTTCCAGGCTAATTTTATTCAGACTGTAGAGTTTAATTTGTTCAGTCTTGGGGTAAATGTAGCAGCAGAAAAGTATCCAGGAATGGAGATGAATATGGAGGAGGTCCCGGCATGAAAGAGAGAGCAACCATCCAAAGCACTCCGCCTTGATTTATACCTTCTGTCATGTTTGCCGGAGTCAGTATAAGGTGGGCATTGATTTGCCATCTGTGGCTGTTGGACTGCATTTGCATCGGAGCAGGATTCACAACGAAGTGGCTTGTGTACAATTAAATCAGAGAGAGAGAGAGAGATACCTTCTCTGTTGGTGAGGCTGTGTCTCCATAAAAAAAAAAATACTTTACTGCAGAGTCACAAAAGGGAGATTTAATTTGTTGGTTAACCAAAGCAATACCTTCCAAATAAGAGCATCTGTTTTTTTAAAACCAATTTAAGAATAAATAGATAAATAAATAAAATGCTAACATGATCATTGTTTTTTTCATATTATTCTCATTAAAGCAGCCTTCATAACTACGTTCCCAGTAGCTTTAACAACATGCGGAACAAATGTAGCCTCAGCATTAAAGGACAAATCTACTACTCAGGCTGTGCTCCAGTTTGATAAAACCGTCTGCAGATGTAATTGCCTATTTTCCACAACCTGTGGAGGAAACATGGGGGCAAGGTCACCCTCTGACATTAGCATGGAATAGTACAAGTGAGACGGGATACTTGCTAGGTTTAATTTGATGGTGCCCGCAGATGCCAGACATGTTGAAGTCTATTGGTGCAGATTCCTTGAGGGAGTTTAATTTTCTGTTTAACGAAACACAGTCAGGTGCTAATGATGTTGGGGAAAGGGGATAATTAATGGAGTAAATAATAAAAAGACAGATGATGCTTAAAGCTATGGGAGTTACAAAAAAGTAATAGGTGGGTCTAAAAGCTTTCTGAGAGATGTCTAGATGGGGTTCAGGTTCATTTAAACAAATCTACGAGGTTAGGTTGCTCCAGCACTTTCACCACTGTGTGACATTGTAGGGGCACAGTCTTGTGCAATATGCTTAAACCAGAGAAGCTTTACAACCGGCTGAAAGACATGTACCACATTGATTCAAAATGAGCCCAGAAATGGCATAACAAGGCCTGTGTTTTGTGTGATATGTGTATGGATTTGAGGCATTGAGGTGGAGATGAACATTTCACTCTATAATACTGACAAGCTGTTAATGTTTGCCACAAGCTGTGCTTGGCCATAACAGTAAAATATGCGGGCTATACGAGCTGTCAAATTAATTTAATGGTAGCAAAAACTTTTACTGTAATTTCACTATTCTCACCTAGTACTGACATAAAACTTCTCTGTCCTGCACTAGATCTCGTCTGCCAAGCTAAATTGGTATTGTTTTCCTCCTGTGTGACCATAGGTCTCAGCACACTTTCTAAATAATAAGGAATAAATGAACCATATCATTGAAATAGTGAAATATCTCTTATCTTCCTTGCTGTATTGTCATGTAACTGGATTTCACTTCCTTGCAGAAATTATTTTTGAAATGGGATCAGAAAGCCGCAGACAGAAGGTTCCTGGCAATATGATGCATATGTATTTTAATCTTGATAGTGATTGAATTTTTTCAGAAGTAGAGCAATTATGAGAGACTATTCTGGGCGTACAGTAGACTTTCCTTCCCCCTCTGTTATCTTCCAATGCAGTATGGAGAGATTTTTAGAATTCTTTGTTAATCAAATCTAAAAACAAAGACCAGGACAGTTTTTAGAACATAAAATAAAACTTTGACAATTGCTTCCTTCATGCATGACTTCAGCGTATATATGGTGAAGTCTTTTTCTCCGTCAGACATTCCCATGGGTGTTTAAGTCACCAACATCTCTGAAACTGTCCACCTTTCTTTGTTTTTTGTTTTTTCTCTTTCTTGTTCTATTTTACTCCCCATCTCTCCGTGTCGCTCGGCCTCGCTCGGCCTCTTTCGGCCTCTCTCTCCATCTCCTTCACTCTCTTTCTCATTCTGTTTGGGCAGACATCCAGGGCAGATCGTTGCTCTCAGGATTTCATTAAAGGGATGTTGATGGAGCACTCTCCCCAGCCTAAGTAAATGTGCTCAAGTCCATTTGAGAGCGCATTGTTTGGAAATGGATTACTCAAGTTTGAGGGGTAAAGGAAAGGAGAAGCGGGAACGGGGGGGGGGCTACATATTTGACTTCCAGATGAAGGAGAAAGTTTATTTGGAATCTCTAAATAGCGTCTGTGAAGTGAAAACAAGCCCATACACTGGGTGCTTATTTTCCTAGTTACAGTAAATTTATCTGAGAAGTTGCTGCATGTTAGTGATGACTGTTATTGTGCTCTGACAGGT
The DNA here is from genome assembly GCF_021018895.1 of Seriola aureovittata. Classification (NCBI taxonomy): domain Eukaryota; kingdom Metazoa; phylum Chordata; class Actinopteri; order Carangiformes; family Carangidae; genus Seriola; species Seriola aureovittata. Next base: position 16,023,528 of record NC_079375.1, read on the forward strand.
ATATTTGCTCTAGATTTGACGTCATTCTGCAGCAGCATTGCCAGTGACAGTCTACATCGAGGTAGATGACACAGTTGTAGATGCAAAGCTTAAGTCGCCGCAAAGACTCGATAGGTGTTTTCATATGCTTGCAACGTGCATCAGTGTCTACACACATACATTACTGGGCCAGGGGAACATAACAGACACCAGTACGTACATAATTACCTTGCCACATGTTTATCCTTCATCTGGCTGTCACAGCAGCACACTCGTCTCATCATGACACCTTTTAACCTGACAGTCCCACCACATCTCTGTTGCACTCGCTCTCCAGACGTACCGCTTAGTTGTCACAACTGGTCACAACCTGTCACAGGCAGTCACAGCCAGGTGGAACCAGTCATGGACTGTAATCTCATTCTGGTGACATAAGTATGACAGCACACTCCTGTGTCTGCGCAAGGTTTTGTTGTGGATGGGAATTCTGTGTGCAAACATGGCCGGACGTGTTGTCCACACGTATGATGTGGGTAGTAACATAAAGAAAAAAAAATCATGTCACCAAGTGGGGAAAGTGGGGGGTAGGGGTGGGGGACTTTTTGGACCATACATGGAAAGGTATCTTTGTGGCACATTCATTTCAGTTTTTCACACTATCAAGGGCGTTCTTTTGTTCTTCGTAATTCCAACATTTATCAACCAGAAAATAGACCCATCCAGTACTTTTTTGAAAATAAGGCACTGTCACCCACTTTATTTATTATCAAGAGAGTTTTGCTCACTTGAGTATCACTTGATATCAATACAGATTACTCCTTTCAAGGCCTGGAAGTTCTGCAGCTGCAGTGGCTGCTGTGCCACGGTCTGGTTCATCCGCACAAATTGTGAGATAACTGCCCCTGGTAATAGAAGTGTGTGAATACTCTTTTGGCTGCATTATTTCACTTCAAGGCAAACAGAAAACAGCTTGTTCCTTTTTCAGTAGCCGGCACAATATACCATATCCAAAGAGCTCTCCCCATGCTTCGAGGCTTCACAAAGCACTCGCGCCTTTGTGTTGACATTAGGTCTGTTTTAATTCCCGTCATCACTTCTACACCCCCCCCCACCAACTCATTCCTTGTGGTATTAACAGTCTTTCTAGTGGAAAAAAAAAGGCGCCAATACTTCTTATTATGTTTTTGCCTCCTTCCCTGCATGCATGAGCTGTTCGGCACTTCATGTTATTAAAGCAGGATTTTGGCAGAGCTATCACTGGCCCACAGCAGTAATTACTACAGGTTTGCATAGCTGCCTCTGACTCACCCGCCTTGGAAATGTTATTACTAAAGTCTCTCTCATTGGGGTCGCAGAGGGAGCTTCTTGTGATCCTGCGTCTTTGCTCAGGCTATTTCAGTGACACTCAGCTCATATCCCAACAGGGTCCCAGGGCGTGAGACCAGATGTACAGGGCAAACAGGGAGTAATCAAGGAATGACAAAGAGAGGCTGTAATAGTGTTTTGCTTGGAGCAGCTATTTTTTTTCATGTTGTTCTGCGTTTATTTCATTCGTTTTTCATCTTGTGTACATTCGTCCAAACAAAATAATTGACTCGAAGCATCGCCCCTGACAGTGTGACAGATGAAGAAGAAGGGGATTGGCCGTTTTATATTTTCGTAGGGAAGACATTTGGCTTGTATCTGTGTAGCTCCATTGCCCTCAGACAAAAGAAAGGGCAAGAGAAAGTGTCCTGGGGTCTCAGTATAGATGAAACGATTCAGATATGAACAAGTCTGAGATATGAGAAAAGCATTCGAGTCGCTGGGGCATAGATAGCCTTCATTCAACTATTGATCTGTTGCTCTCCGTCTTTCTTTGTTGTTTTCTCCGTTTGTCCCACCACTGCCTAATTCCTACAGTGCTTCGTGTCTTTTTCTCCACTGTGCTCAATGAGAGCTGAGTGTTGACTCCCCATCTTGCAGTGTGTCCTGACAGCGGTCTCCATTGAGGGTCAGATGTTAAATGTGTCTTCAGTGTCAGCGTCCTCTCAAAGGTCAAACTCTGAAGAGGTGCTCATTAATGGGCTCAGCCCCTCCACCTCTGCACTGCCACACAGCACTGACCTGTGGAAGCTACATTCTCTGCACACGCACAGGAAACCACACAAACAAAGCTGTGTAGGTCCAACAGCTTATCAATTTTTGGCTATCAATAAGTATCAATAAGTAAATAATTAATAATAATACTAAAGAGGGTCCTAGTCTGTGCTCAGGCCCTAATTACCTCCACAGAGGAGGTTATGTTATCACCCATGTCTGTTTGTTTGTCAGCAGGATTACGCTGAAAGTAGTGTTCCGATTTGCACCGAACTTGGTGGAAGGGATGGGACATGGGCCAAGGGAGAACCCATTATATTTTGGGGCAGATCCAGATCAATTACTATGAATTAGATTTTTTTTTTCTTGGAAGTCTTCAAAGTATATTCTTTGACATTGGCCTTGGCAGTGGTTGGCGCTGCACAGAGTGCCCCTCTAGTTACATTAAATAATAGGATTTAATTTATATTAAATCCACCTCAGGGCACCACCCGAAGAAGGGAAGGATAGCCAATTCACTGATTCAGTCTCATAAAATGTACTAACAATTTAATCAATTTGGAACCCATTAACTTGCGCGTGTGTGTTTGTGTGTATATACAGTAGAATTGCAATCAATAGATCTGTACCAAATTGTAGAAACCCATAGATCCTAACACCATAAATACGTTTAATCTTTTATATCAAGATACATGAATTATTTCCTGAGAAATTGACAGAAATGTTTGTAAATGTAAATTGCAATGTTAAGGAAATTGATTAAAGTCCTTTAACCAGATTGCTACCTAAATTTAATGGGTTGTCCTCTGGCCCGAGCTGCAGCACTCCACCAAATGCAAATTGGTTCAGTACTTTTTGCATAATCCTGCTAAAAACAAACAATCAATCAAACAGACAAACAAACACACAGGTGAAGGGTTCAGTGCAATAGTCTGCTCTGAGCAGGCCACACAGAGGTCAATGGTAGCTGGTTGTTAGGTCCATGGACGGAGTTCAGGTATAGGTGTTTTGTATAGGTATTTTGGGGAAAGTTGAGTTCAGTTGAAATCACACAATGAACAAATTTGTCTGTGGAGTCCCAGGAGGCCCTACAGCTGTTTATGTATATTCTTGTCCAGCATTTCAAACATCAGCCTGCAGTATGGAAACACCCGAAACAGCCATTTTCTGTATCTCATTCTCCTCACCTATCACTTTTCTCTCTCTCTCTTTCCCCATCTCCCTGCCCCTCTCTCCAACTCCTCTCTCCCGTTCTCACTCCCAGAAAGCCAGCAGGGAGCAGGGTGGTCTGTGTAGGTTGCTCTCTGGGTGTGGGTTTGTTTCCAACAGGAGCTTATCTGCAAATGCTCAGGTTCAGCTAATTGGCATTATTAAACTGTTGGCAAGCTCAACTCAGATATAAGGGGTGGTGCTGTGGGGGGTGTGGGGGCACAAACAGGGATTTATGTGTGACTGTCTGTTTGTGTGAGTGGGTGTGCACGTACAATCATCTATGTCTGTGCCTGTGTATATGTTCCCGTGTGTGTGTGTGGAATTTTAAAGAAGCAGCTGTCAATTTCAATCAACAGGGCGCGTGGCGTGCCTGAGGCCCAGGTAGCCCAATTACAGGCAGACACGCTCGACGTACGCGCAGAAGCCCAGGCCTATCTTCCTTTATTCAAACAGGGCTGTGGGAGAGGAGACGCTAAATGTAATGTTGGTCGATGTGTGAAGGGCGAACACTGTTGGGAGCTGCTGCTGAGGCAGAGGCAGAATCTGGTGAATATTTGGCTGCTGGAGGAATTGATACACTGGATGGATGAGGGTCTAAAGAGTTAGATGGGTGGAGGAAGACAGTCGAGTATGGTCGACTCTAATGTGGTACCACTGAAAATAGACAATTTTGGATCTTAGAAATTTCTCCCTTTTCACCCTTTCTGCCCCCTTTTTTTTCTCTCTTTAGGGTGGGAAGATCCCAGTGAGGTGGACAGCACCAGAGGCCATCGCTTACAGAAAGTTCACCTCAGCTAGTGACGTGTGGAGCTACGGCATTGTCATGTGGGAAGTGATGTCTTTTGGAGAGAGGCCTTACTGGGACATGTCCAACCAAGATGTAAGTGTTTGTTTACAAGCACCTTTGCTTTCTAAATGTGATATATTTCCTTTTGACGCACAATGTTGGGGTGGAACATCAGACAGCGAGTGACCAATGACCTATCAATTATGGAGAGAAAAAGAGTTTTATTTGACAGGACAGGCAGAAAGGTGTAACTGTACCCGCTAATGTGGTATGGCATCACCACTGATGAAGTAGCAGTTTTCCAGGAGGTTCAAGTGCCTATTTCATAAGATCATAAAAAGGAACATTTAAGTTGGGCTTTATCACTTTTCTCAGCTTCAATGCAATAAAAAAAAACAAGTTTGAATCTGAATAAACTGCATCATTAATAGAACGGCCATTGCTGTACAGATGCGGTTGTACTACATTTTCACCCCATAGATACACAATCAAGGATAACGCTTAAGAGCGGAAGCTGTAATAAATCACACATTTTTTATCAGTTCCCATCTCACAGCATCATCACTGATGTCCTTGACTCTGACTTTGAAAGCAGACTTATTATAGGCAGCCTCACACCAAACCCCTTTCCTTCCTGGTCGGCTTTTGAGAGCCATGAATGATTGCTGAGAGCTCTGCTCTGTTCCCCATGTCCGTTTGGATAAGGTCCATACACACACACAGACTCCCATAAACACACAAGCACCAACACAAACACACACAACCATTGGATATAGTCCCATAGTATGAGGTCTCTCTCCCTAAGCTGTCTTAGTGAGACAACTAGCCAGCCATCAGGCCTCTATGGACCCCACTCCACAAGGAACGTCCAACCCAGCAGATGTTGCCTCAGTGGGCCAGCAGCAAACACTGCCTGGTGGGACTAATGCAGGGAAGAGGACTGGCACCACTCAGCCTGTGCGGCTGCTCAGTCCACACACAAACACACACACAACCACTTCTCCATATGCACCATTTGTCAAGATTCTGCTGAGTTGCACTCTTACTGAGTTGCGCTCTTGAGTGGAGTTGCCAACCTACAGAGCAGCCTCTAATTTTTAATGATAGTATCTTTTACACTTGATTTCACACCAGACCCCTTATCCTGCAACTATGCATTTTTTGGAAAAGATTGCATCTATAGAGAGTATGGATATATATATATATGTGTGTGTGTAAGAGTTGGGTCCATCAACGTGCAATGCAGCAGTCTCTACTCTTTGTGTTGTCTATGAAGAGGCTTCACAAATGCAGAGTAAGCATGTTTTACTTTGATAAAATATATTTTTACTCCATCGTTTGTACATTTTTACAAACCATGCATTATAGATAACAAACAAAACGCGAAGGTCATTGAATTATATGTACTCCACGTCTGCAAAAGTCTCCAAATCTTCTTCAAGTTCTGTCTGAACTTCACTCAGCTCTTCTAAAACACTTGAGTCTTAACTCTGACTCCCCTGAAACTGTGTCTAACAAGGCCAGGATAGCCTGTGCAGCCTTTAAGAGACGTGTCAGGAAGCTGTACTTCACAGTGTTAATTATATGCAATCTGCCCATTCCCTGGTGACTTCTTTCTACAATGACACTACCTCTGTTCGCCTTTCCCACTCTTTCCTCACTCTGTCCTCCAGGAGTGACATGTGATTGGCTAGAGTCGAGAGGAAGGGCACATCAGCCTGAATGCTAACTGTCGGCTGAGTGACCAGAGAGAGTGTGTCTGTGTGGGGTGGGGGTGGGGATGTTGTTGAGGCTGTGGCGAGCGTGTCAGGATTACAGAGTGGATATGCTTAATGTCATCAGACACTGAAAACTCAGTCAAATTAGTGTTTTGTTTTTAATGAAGTGTATTATTGACAAGCAGCCAGCTTGTAGAAAAACCCTATTAGTGACAGCAATTGGTTGTAATTATTGTATGACTTGTGTAGTATGTAGATCTATTAATTATATCAGTTTTGAAATAGATAACACCTGCACCCCTTCCCACTCTTACTCCCTTAGGTGATTAATGCCATCGAGCAGGACTACCGTCTGCCACCACCCATGGACTGCCCCAGTGCCCTGCACCAGTTAATGCTGGACTGTTGGCAGAAAGACCGCAACGTACGACCCCGCTTCACCGACATCGTCAGCACCCTGGACAAGATGATCCGTAACCCCACCAGCCTCAAAGCTGTAGCCAACATCCCTGCAGTGTGAGTAAAAACACTTTTTCAACACTTTCTACATAACCCCACACATTCACCCTGAAGTGGACATTAAGTACACACAAATATACTTTTCATCTGTTTATATAGACAGTATTTACGCCTGTCAGCACCCAGCATGTAGCTACATGCTTACTTTTTTTTATCCTCTCACAAAATAAACATGAATTCATTACTGTTGATTGCATTAAACCTGAACTTCTCCTCCCCAGGATTTTTTCCACCCCTCGTATTGGCTTTATAAAGTTCACTTTTTCCACATTTTGTAGTAACACATAAATTATTCTTACAACATAATGACGGAGCAAAAACATGTTTTTAGAGAAATTAAAACATACAGAAACATCTCATTTACATACATATTCAGAATGTTTATTCGTTATTTTGTACAGGCACCACTGGCCTTGATTTGTTTTGAATCTTACTCGGCATGATTTTGCCAGTTTTGCAAACCTTGTTTTGGACAATTTTCTTCCACAGTTTCTCATAGATCCTCTCAAACTCAGCCAGATTAGATGTGGACTGTCTGTGAACTGCAAGCTTTAGGTTTCCTCACAGATTTTCCAATTCAATTTCCAGGGTTTGGCTGGGCCACTGAGGGTCATTCAGAGACTTGTCCTGAAGCCACTTGTTTTGTTGTAAATGTTGTAAAGTGAACTTTTGTCCCCATGTGAGTTTGACTTAGCTGAAGCGTGTTTTTCTTCAAGGCCCCTCTTCCTGTATGTAACTCAATTTACTGATTCTCTAATTGTGACTAGTTTCCTGATATTTGACACTGCGGAGCATTGCCGCAGCATGCTTCATTGTGGGAATAGTGCTGGCCAGATAATGAGTGGTATCTTAGTTTTAGCTAGGCATTCAGGGCAAGGAGTGAAGGTTTTTCTCCCGTGATACAAGAGAATCTCTACTCTTTGTAAACTTTTTATCATTGACGGATATCAATCGATAGATCGGGTCAGGATACTTTCCAGGGCAAATATTCATACAGTGCACACTCACATACACGATTTCTCCTCCATCTTGCATCTTCGCACACGCACACCCATGCAAACATCGTAACCACAGTTATTCTCCTTCTCTTTAAATCCCACTTCCTTAATATTGCATCAAAGCACCACTCTATATCTCCTCTTACCCCTCTCTTCTCTCCCCCCCAGGCCTTCTCAGCCACTGTTGGACAGATCCATACCTGACTTCAACACCTTCAGCTCAGTAGAGGACTGGCTCACTGCCATCAAGATGAGCCAGTACAGAGACAACTTTCTCAACTCAGGCTTTACATCCCTGCAGCTGGTGGCTCAAATGACCTCAGAGTGAGTTCACCTGCTCGTGTGCAAACGAAGATTTCCAAATCCATATGGCACTTGATGGGCACACTTATATAAAATGACTCAACGTCGAGTGCATGTATTTTTGGCTTGAATGCGCCCAGTGACTCAAGTATTTGAATGATTGCATCAAAGTAAAGCCCGTATGGTTTATGCATAAAAATATGACTCATTAGAAGAGAAAATAACATAGTCATTTTGGTGAGAATATTTCCATCTGTGCTATTCAAGTATCATGATATAATAATTAAGCATTTTCTGAGAACAATTTTCCAAAATATGGATATGGATGTAAATCCTTTAACTACACATTTTAAGAGGCATATTTATTCACTGCTGTTTATGTGGAGTTTTTCAAAGGTTGGGTCATGATGGCAATTCTCATAGCACATGTAGTATCAATAGACATAAATATTGCACTCCATTTATTTTAATTAACAATGGGGCTCGGTCTACAAATTTATGCGAAAATATAAAATCTCTAACATTTTTTATTAAAAATGTATGCTTGGGGCTTGGTGCAGTCTCTTTGCAATGCAAAGCAACATAGATTACTAAGTCTTCTCTCAAGTGATAGAATTAATTTTGTAAATTTGTGTTTACATTCATTCTAGCTTTCCATCCTGAACTTGTTTTCATATAACCATGTTAGGATTGCAAATACACCAGGAAATACAATGCCATTTTTTCACAGTATAATAGCTTCATACTCAGATGATCTATTCCATCTTCAATGTGATGGAAATCCTTCCATTTATTGCTTCAAAATATGTTCTTGGTTTTCAATTTCCTTTCACCCGGCCCATTTCTCTCTAGGGACTTGCTGAGGATAGGAGTGACCCTGGCAGGCCACCAGAAGAAGATCCTCAGTAATATCCAGTCCATGAGGGTGCAGATGAGCCAGTCACCCATCACTATGGCATGACTACAGGGGGCGCTGTGCCACGGAACGGGCAGCATTCGCAGGACCAACAACAATGGCAGCCCTCGAATGACCCCCGATCCATCGGAACGCGCCAGAGTGGAGACTATTGTCTTAATTTAAACCACAAACCATGACAACAGGAGACCAGGGTCTACACTACCACTTGGTTAATAGCTATCACACTTCATGCAATCCACGCCAGGAGTTCAGGGTCCAGACTTGATACTGTTTCTCTACTGATCCACAAAAAGAGGACAGACATCATTTTGCTGTGGGTATGAACAGCCATTCATGTCATTGTGAACCAAAATAACAATCGGATGTTGACACAGGGAATCTCTCACAAGTTCAGACTGTATGGTAAAATGAGTGATATTGTACTTCTATATTATCTGGACTAGAAAATTGTAAACAGAAGTGTGAGACACTTAGAAACAACGTGTGACCTGTGATTTTATCCATACTGTCGTCAATGTGTGCAATGAAGATGCCTTGACCTGGCCAGAAATAAGTCTCAGAAGAAAAAGCAATTACCAGTAGGAATAATTAGAGGAAGAAAAATACAGGGATGTACAGTGGAGCACCATTTTCAACTTTCACATCATCTTTTGCTTGTTTGAAGAATTTGACAAAATGTATCGTAAATGAACTGGTGAAAATTCAGAGCTTAGTTATATTTTTGTCTTCTACCATCTGTTTGATTGTTTGTTTGTTTTATCACTATAGCAAGATGCCGTCCACTTGTATTTTAACTTTAACACTACCTGTGGAGTCCTGGGTGGAAGGCCTTGCCAAAGGACTTCTTAGCCAGCCCCACCCAGATTCAGAGAATATAAATATGTTTATCTCTTGCTAAATATGATTATATCTTTCATAATAAACCTTCATATTGAAGGTGATATGTATGAATATGTATGTACAGAACTCTCTGCTTGCATTTTTGGCAAAGACATGTTTGTTGACTAGATTGTGATAGACACATGCAATGTGTTAGATTCCTATGATGCCCTGGTTCCCTTCGGACGACTGAACAACAGACACTGGCTTGTTCCAGGGGCACAAGGACAATCCTGACTGAATCTTAACCTGAGGAAAATATAAAAGGAATCATGGGCAAAGAATTGGTATTGTAGATCTATATGAAAAATTGCTGTAGGAGTTAAAATAATTGACAAAATATCCATTTACTGGAGATCATGTTAAATGTGGGTGTACACATGCTGTCTCTTGCTGGTGAGCACTTACTTGTACAGATTTGATTTATGTTAGATTTTCTTTTCGATCCGTTGTTGTTGTTGTTTGTGTTGGGAGTGCTCAGCGCCATCCAGAGGGGAAGGGAACTCCACGCCTCGGCCGGCCCAAATCCATGGTAAGTAGCTGCTGATCACACAGTAAAAACACTACTTAACATCAAATTGCTCTACATCTGGCGGATTTTATTTCAGGCAAATCCAGTTAGTCTTTCTCATCGGTGCCGCAAATATCTTGGCCGAGGCAAGATTTGCTGCAAGTTTGAGATGCATGGGAGAGTGGCTAATCAGGGCACTGGAAATCGGAGTGAATCAGCATCACTTGTCTACACAGTGAAAATTAACATCTGGGCTGAGGTTTGCCAACAGACGCCTGATGCCATTCCGATGAACATGCAGACTTAAACTGCCCAAACGAGCACACTGTTCACAGTGTAGTACAGTGAAGCGAAACTGCTGAGTAAATCTATGCACTCTCACTATATGCAGCTGCCATATGTGTAGGCAGGTTGAGCGCAAACTGCCATGGTGGCACAGAGATTTTCACACGTATGAATCTCGCCATAATTATTAGCTGCAGAAATTGGTGTTAGGAAATTCCCCCCTTGCTTGTGCTAGATTGAGAGATGTCTACATTATTCCCGAAAGAATCGTCATGGATGACTATGAAATGAAATAATGAATTAATGACTCTGAAAGTACACCGCAGTATTTCACTTCTGCATTGTGCACAAAGATGATTTGTCTTTTTTTTTAATCTGGGCATTGTGCTTCATGATTGGACTGTGCAACATGTTTTTTTTCTTTTTGCTGGTTACTTGCTTTAGTCTCAGGCTTTGGGAAAGCAAAAAAGTTTTTGATTTTATAAATCAAGTCAAATCAAGTGTTGATGAAATGTTAGCCACACTGGCCTTTAAAATTGAGAGCAAACTGACCTGAATGCTGCTGTGACAATTTTCAGCCATGGCTGTATGTCAAAGGAAGTCTCTTATGAATTCTCCTAGCTCACAGACAATTATCATGAGCTATTGTAGTATCAATTCTTTGCAGTAGCTGTGACCCCGCTGAAATCTTTTGGCCCTATTTTAAGAGAGAGATGAGTGACGACAGTTCTAGCCACCTTGCATCCAAAATTAGAAATTGATGGCAGGCCCATTAGCAGATTATTAAGTATACTCACCACCCTCAAGTCATCCTCCTCCTACTCTGTCTGTTCTGCCCTCTCTCCTGGCTACACCAGCTGGCTGGCAAATCTCCAGCTCATTTATCCTGGGTGTAACCAAGCTGTCCTGGGCCAGGGCAGGGCTGGGTTGGGCCGGGCTGGGCCAGGCCATGGCTGGCCTGAGAAATGGTTGGCTTCATGCTCCAGTGGGCCCAGGCAGGGGTGCAAACATCTGCTGGGACCCCCATCTGACAGGCATCAGCCACAGGGTGGGAGACTGATGGGACCATCAAAAAATAAACATACACACACACACAGAGCAACCCTTAATTATGTTATTCTCGTGTCTGGTTTCCAGCCTGATGCTTACTGAAGAGAAAGTGGGCTGAGACTGACAGAGTGTGTGCATATTATGTGATAAAGAGACAGGGATGAGTCAGTTTACAGGAGGGTTGGGTTGCAGGGCATATAGAAGAGATGGTTAGATGAAAGTCAGAAAGTTACTTCATCAAAGTGACTCAGCCCCCTTCGTCTTGCAGTGTGTTCATATGGCAACATCTCATTCATTATAGAAATGTTAATTTCTTTAGTTTGTTAATGGAAAATGCTGAAATCAAGCAACTGGATAGGTTCATGGACAAAATCAATTGCCTTTTATTTTTAATTCTCAGTTATTGATTTACCAAGTATTCTTAAATATAGTCACATACTCTTTTAGATTGGCATAAATCCCTTTCACTGAAGCCAGTGATTCAATTTGAATGCATTAGTCCTCCATTCAGCTTAGTGCTATGTATTTGCTTTGCAACCCAAGAGCCTGTGAATGAGATGATAGAATGTATTCATTATGCAACAGTGTAATTCTTTCTTTTTCCATTTGCTCTGCTTGTCTTTCTAAATATCTGATTGTACTGACACTCCAGTGTGATGAATGGAGAGGCGGTTCACCATACCTCTCTGAACGCTGTTTCATATGGAGGCCATTCATCACACACTGATACAAAACACAAGAACAGAGCTTGTTAAATGTTTCATGGTGCTGTAACTGTCTGAGGAGTGACCAACGATCCTCTTAGTAGCTGAATTCATGCCTGTCATTTAAAGGTCAGAACAGTGGCAGCTGTGTTCACCTGAAAATGACCTGACATGACTTCCCTGCAAAACTAAACTTATTAAACTTCATTCTCTTTTTTTCCTTCTGTTACAGACTCCAGACTTAGAGATTTACACACACATAAAACAGTATACACACAGCACTTCATGTTCACACACACACTGAACACCAAGAAGTATTTGCTGTCGGCAAAGGAGGAAGACCAGGTGAAATGGGACCTTTCCAGGATACCAGTCACGACCTCCCTCTATGGTACACAATGGCTGGTGAAGCTGAATATGCGTGTGCACATGTCATAGTTTGTTTATTTGTGTGTGCGAGAGAGACTGATTTCATGTGTGTGCATAGGCACATTTGTGTACAGACATTTATGTGTGCACAGGTACATTGTTTAAGAGCGTGAATGGTTCCTTTTTCTTTTTTTTTGTTTCTGTATAGCTACCACTTGTAAATTGTGACAAGTATGTGTCAAGAGTTTGTAAGCTGTAACTTTCTGAGAAATATTGTACTAAAATGCACTCAATAAAGGCCTTGGAAAACAAGTCAATCACTTTATGGTGTGTGACTCAGTGGGTGATAATTCTGTTTTCATTAATGGTGAGTCAAGAAAGCAAGAGAGGAAGGGTTATTATCCAGTAACACTACTGTCAGTGCTGTGCATGAATGTGACGTCTAATGCTTGGTTTCATAATGGCTAGGGAAATAAACAGCTTTTTGTCACTGCCGGTCTGCCTGGCAGCACGTGTTAAAAGCCATCAGCCACTAATAAACGAGCCGTCACTGGGATTACACGCAACCCCAAAAATTGGCTCTCCAAGAAAGGTGACAATATTTTGACAAACAAGTGGAAATTATCCTCCCATCTAAACTCGTATCACAGTCTCCAACACACAGTTAGACATACACACATACAGTACAAACACACACAAGCCGTTGCAGTACGCTTGTAAATTCTAGGTTGCCAGGGACTTTCGGAGCACTTCACACACAGGAAAGTGTGTTGCACAGTAATGATATGGATAATGAGGTGAGTCAAAAGATATGGGATTGTATCCAACTCTCAGCATTCCACCATAACTGTTTATTGACTCTAATTGATTGATAATATCCAGCTTCATATTAGCAGAGTGACTGCTGTGCTGGGGCTGTGCCAAACAGCGAGGAAGCCAACAAAATTCATGAAACAGTCAATTTTCCATCTTTTCAAGTTTGTGATAGTGCTTCACGTCACTTTCTCGTTTTGAGGAAGTGGTGAAAGAGTCTGCTGCTCCACTACAGATCTTTTGACACTGATGAAAACGTGGGTATCTCTGAATTAAGCCTGGTTCCGGAAGGAAATGTCTGATTCATTTTTCCTCCAAAAAAATGTTGCAATTCAAATTAGAAGCACCTCTATGGTTTGGATCAATGTGAAACACTATCAGTACAAAAGATTAACAAACACTTTAGAAAATATCTGATTTTTCTTTTCCTTTTGATAAGAAATCAATGGCACAAGCTTGTGTGCACAAACAAAAATTTGTGGGATAAAAGTTAACTATGACTCCCAAGGTGCATTCCATCCATTCTACAACTGCTTGAGAGTAAAGATTGAGAAGTTCAGAAAACTTATTGTTCATCTTTTGTTCCCAACTGAAAATCATGTAATAACATATGGAATTTTAATTAATTTTTAAAAACGTCATAGTATAGTAAATTATAAAAACCGAAAAAAACAACATAAAATAATAAGGCCTCAGAAGTGAAAAATCGACTTAGTAAAGCCAAAAAAGTGAAAAATTGACATAGTATAGTAAGGCATAAACAGTGGAAAAAATGACACGCTATAGTAGGGCATGAAAAGGCATAAAAAAGTTTTAAAAAAACGACATAGTATTGTAAGGCATAAAAAGGAAAAAAAAACACAAAGTATAGTAAGGTATAAAAAGTCATAACAATCGCCATAGTATAGTAAGGCATAAAAAGTGAAAAATCTACATAGTATATTAAGGCATAAAAAATGAAAAATATGATACACTATAGTAAGGCATGAAAAGTGATAAAAACAACATAGTATGGTATGGCCTAAAAAGTGAAAAATCGACATAGTTATAGTAAGGCATAAAAAGTGAAAAAACGAAATAGTATAGTAAGGACTCAAAAGTGAAAAAAACGACATAGTATTGTAATGCATAAAAAGAAAAAAAAACCAACATAGTATATAAGTCATAAAATGTGGAAAAAACAACATAGTATAGTAAGGCATGAAAAGTGAAAAAAACGACATAGTATAGTAAGGCATAAAAAGTAAAAAAAACGACATAGTATAGTAAGGCCTCAAGAGTGAAAAAAAAAAGACAGTGTAATAAGGCATGAAAAGACAAAATCAACATAGTATAGTAAGGAATTAAAAGTGAAAAAAAGGACATAGTATAGTAAGGCATAAAAAAAATGACAGAGTATAGTAAGACATAAGAAGTGAAAAAACGACATAGTATAGTAAGGCATAAAAAGTGGAAAAAATGACACGCTGTAGTAAGGTATGAAAAGTCATAAAAACATCATAGTATAGTGAGTTATAAAAACTGAAAAAAACGACATAGTATAGTAAGGCCTCAAAAGTGAAAAAAACGATATAGTATAGTAAGGCCTCAAAAGTGAAAAAACAACATAGTATAGTAAGGCATAAAAAGTGGAAAAAATGACACGCTATAGTAAGGTATGAAAAGTCATAAAAACATCATAGTATAGTGAGTTATAAAAACTGAAAAAAACGACATAGTATAGTAAGGCATTAAAAGTGAAAAAAACGACATAGTATAGTAAGGCCTCAAAAGTGAAAAAAACAAGATAGTATAGTAAGGCATAAAAAGTGAAAAAAAAACGACATAGTATAGTAAGGCATAAAAAGTAAAAAAAAACGACATAGTATAGTAAGGCATAAAAAAAAAAAAAAAAAACAACATAGTATAGTAAGGCATAAAAAGTGAAAAAATGACACGCTATAGTATGGCATGAAAAGTCATAAAAACATCATAGTATAGTGAGTTATAAAAACTGAAAATAAGGATTAAAAAGGAAAAAAACGACATAGTATAGTAGGGAATTAAAAGTGAATAAAACGACATAGTATAGTAAGGCATAAAAAGTGAAAAAAACGACATAGTATAGTAAGGCATTAAAAAGTTTTAAAAAACGACATAGTATAGTAAGGCATGAAAAGTCAAAAACGACAAAGTATAGTAGGGAATTAAAAGTGAAAAAAACGACAGTATAGTAAGGCATAAAAAGTGAAAAAAAAACGACATAGTATAGTAAGGAATAAAAAAGTTTTAAAAAACGACATAGTATAGTAAGGCCTAAAAAGTGAAAAAAACGACATAGTATAGTAAGGAATAAAAAAGTTTTAAAAAACGACATAGTATAGTAAGGCCTAAAAAGTGAAAAAAACGATATAGTATAGTAAGGCCTCAAAAGTGAAAAAAACAACATAGTATAGTAAGGCATAAAATGTTGAAAAACAACATAATATAGCAAGGCATAAAATGTGGAAAAAACGACATAGTATAGTAAGGCATAAAAAGTGAAAAAAAATGACATAGTATAGTAAAGCATGAAAAGTCATAAAAACGACATAGTATAGTAGGGAATTAAAAGTGAAAAAAAACGACATAGTATAGTAAGCCATAATAAGTGAAAAAAACGACATAGTATGGTAAGCCATAGTAAGTGAAAAAAACGACATAGTATAGTAAGGCATAAAAAGTAAAAAAAAACGACATAGTATAGTAAGGCATAAAAAATAAAAAAAAACAACATAGTATAGTAAGGCATAAAAAGTGAAAAAATGACACGCTATAGTATGGCATGAAAAGTCATAAAAACATCATAGTATAGTGAGTTATAAGAACTGAAAATAAGGATTAAAAAGGGAAAAAAACGACATAGTATAGTAGGGAATTAAAAGTGAATAAAACGACATAGTATAGTAAGGCATAAAAAGTGAAAAAAACGACATAGTATAGTAAGGCATTAAAAAGTTTTAAAAAACGACATAGTATAGTAAGGCATGAAAAGTCAAAAACGACAAAGTATAGTAGGGAATTAAAAGTGAAAAAAACGACAGTATAGTAAGGCATAAAAAGTGAAAAAAAACGACATAGTATAGTAAGGAATAAAAAAGTTTTAAAAAACGACATAGTATAGTAAGGCCTAAAAAGTGAAAAAAACGACATAGTATAGTAAGGAATAAAAAAGTTTTAAAAAACGACATAGTATAGTAAGGCCTAAAAAGTGAAAAAAACGATATAGTATAGTAAGGCCTCAAAAGTGAAAAAAACAACATAGTATAGTAAGGCATAAAATGTTGAAAAACGACATAGTATAGTAAGGCATAAAAATCAAAAAATCGACATAGTATAGTAAGGCATGAAAAGTCATAAAAACGACATAGTATAGTAGGGAATTAAAAGTGAAAAAACGACATAGTATAGTAGGAATTAAAAGTGAAAAAAACGACATAGTATAGTAAGGAATAAAAAAGTTTTAAAAAACGACATAGTATAGTAAGGCCTCAAAAGTTAAAAAAACGATATAGTATAGTAAGGCCTCAAAAGTGAAAAAAATGACATAGTATAGTAAGGCATAAAAAATCAGAAAATCGTCATACTATGCAAAGGAATAAAAATGACATTTGAAGACCCCTCTACGAGGGCATGTCCCTATTTGTTTTTTCTGTTTTCCTTTCAGGTGCTGGAGGTACGAATCAGCATGATATGCTACACATGACCCTGGTGTGCTATATTAAGTCTACTTTCTTTCAGTCCTGGCTCTCTGACCTCTCTAGCTTCCTCTCTGGCTGTCTTCGTGTTTGCTCCCATGCTCCTGGCAGACCTGACGGCAGCTGTGTTCTTTCTGTTGTTTATTGTTTTCCAGTTAATTGTCGACGTATATCTCATTTTCCTTGTTGTAAATAAATTATTTGAAAGTTACCTGTCAACTCATGTTGTCTCCCCTTTCTTGCTTAAAAAAGAAAAAAACGACATAGTATAGTCAGGCATGAAAAGTCATAAAAACCACATAGTATAGTAGGGAATTAAAAGTGAATAAAACGACATAGTATAGTAGGGAATTAAAAGTGAATAAAACGACATAGTATAGTAAGCCATAATAACTGAAAAAAACGACATAGTATAGTAAGGCATAAAAAATGAAAAAAAATGAAACTATAGAGTAAGGCATGATAAGTCATAAAAACAACATAGTATAGTAAGTTATAACAACTGAAAAAAAAGGCATAGTATAGTAAGGCATGAAAAGTCATAAAAACGACATAGAATAGTAGAGAATTAAAAGTGAATAAAACGACATAGTATAGTAGGGAATTAAAAGTGAATGAAACGACATAGTATAGTAAGCCATAATGAGTGAAAAAAAACGACATAGTATAGTAAGGCCTCAAAAGTGAAAAAAAACGATATAGTATAGTAAGGCCTAAAAAGTGAAAAAAAACGACATAGTGTAGTAAGGCATAAAATGTGGAAAAAAGGACATAGTATAGTAAGGGATAAAAATCAAAAAATCGACATAGTATAGTAAGGCATGAAAAGTCATAAAAACGACATAGTATAGTAGGGAATTAAAAGTGAAAAAACGACATAGTATAGTAAGGCATAAAAAGTGAAAAAAACGACATAGTATAGTAAGGAATAAAAAAGTTTTAAAAAACGACATAGTATAGTAAGGCCTCAAAAGTTAAAAAAACGATATAGTATAGTAAGGCCTCAAAAGTGAAAAAAATGACATAGTATAGTAAGGCATAAAAAATCAGAAAATCGTCATACTATGCAAAGGAATAAAAATGACATTTGAAGACCCCTCTACGAGGGCATGTCCCTATTTGTTTTTTCTGTTTTCCTTTCAGGTGCTGGAGGTACGAATCAGCATGATATGCTACACATGACCCTGGTGTGCTATATTAAGTCTACTTTCTTTCAGTCCTGGCTCTCTGACCTCTCTAGCTTCCTCTCTGGCTGTCTTCGTGTTTGCTCCCATGCTCCTGGCAGACCTGACGGCAGCTGTGTTCTTTCTGTTGTTTATTGTTTTCCAGTTAATTGTCGACGTATATCTCATTTTCCTTGTTGTAAATAAATTATTTGAAAGTTACCTGTCAACTCATGTTGTCTCCCCTTTCTTGCTTAAAAAAGAAAAAAACGACATAGTATAGTAAGGCATGAAAAGTCATAAAAACGACATAGTATAGTAGGGAATTAAAAGTGAATAAAACGACATAGTATAGTAGGAATTAAAAGTGAATAAAACGACATAGTATAGTAAGCCATAATAACTGAAAAAAACGACATAGTATAGTAAGGCATAAAAAATGAAAAAAAATGAAACTATAGAGTAAGGCATGATAAGTCATAAAAACAACATAGTATAGTAAGTTATAACAACTGAAAAAAAAGGCATAGTATAGTAAGGCATGAAAAGTCATAAAAACGACATAGAATAGTAGAGAATTAAAAGTGAATAAAACGACATAGTATAGTAGGGAATTAAAAGTGAATGAAACGACATAGTATAGTAAGCCATAATGAGTGAAAAAAACGACATAGTATAGTAAGGCCTCAAAAGTGAAAAAAACGATATAGTATAGTAAGGCCTCAAAAGTGAAAAAAACGACATAGTGTAGTAAGGCATAAAATGTGGAAAAAAGGACATAGTATAGTAAGGGATAAAAATCAAAAAATCGACATAATATAGTAGGGAATTAAAAGTTAAAAAAACGACATAGTATAGTAAGGCATAAAAATCAAAAAATCGACATAGTATAGTAAGGCATGAAAAGTCATAAAAACGACATAGTAGAGTAGGGAATTAAAAGTGAAAAAAAAGACATAGTATAGTAAAGCCTCAAAAGTGAAAAAAACGACATTGTATAGTAAAGCATGAAAAGTCATAAAAACGACATAGTATATTAGGGAATTAAAAGTGAATAAAACGACATAGTATAGTAAGGCATAAAATTTGGAAAAAACGACACAGTATAGTAAGGCATAAAATGTGGAAAAAACGACATAGTATAGTAAGGCATAAAAAGTGAAAAAAACGACATAGTATAGTAAGGCATAAAAATCAAAAAATCGACATAGTATAGTAAGGCATAAAAAGTGGAAAAAACGACATAGTATAGTAAGGCATAAAAAGTGGAAAAAATGACACGCTATAGTAAGGTATGAAAAGTCATAAAAACATCATAGTATAGTGAGTTATAAAAACTGAAAAAAACGACATAGTATAGTAAGGCATAAAAATCAAAAAATCGACATAGTATAGTAAGGCATGAAAAGTCATAAAAACGACATAGTATAGTAGGGAATTAAAAGTGAAAAAACGACATAGTATAGTAAGGCATAAAAAGTGAAAAAAACGACATAGTATAGTAAGTCATAGAAAGTGAAAAAAACGACATCGTATAGTAAGGCATAAAAAGTGAAAAAAACGACATAGTATAGTAAGGCATGAAAAGTCATAAAAACGACATAGTATAGTAGGGAATTAAAAGTGAAAAAAACGACATAGTATAGTAAGGCCTAAAAAGTGAAAAAAACGATATAGTATAGTAAGGCCTCAAAAGTGAAAAAAACAACATAGTATAGTAAGGCATAAAATGTTGAAAAACGACATAGTATAGTAAGGCATAAAAATCAAAAAATCGACATAGTATAGTAAGATACGAAAAGTCATAAAAACATCATAGTATAGTGAGTTATAAAAACATCATAGTATAGTGAGTTATAAAAACTGAAAAAAAACGACATAGTATAGTAAGGCCTCAAAAGTGAAAAAAACGATATAGTATAGTAAGGCCTCAAAAGTGAAAAAACAACATAGTATAGTAAGGCATAAAAAGTGGAAAAAATGACACGCTATAGTAAGGTATGAAAAGTCATAAAAACATCATAGTATAGTGAGTTATAAAAACTGAAAAAAACGACATAGTATAGTAAGGCATAAAAAGTGAAAAAAACAACATAGTATAGTAAGGCCTCAAAAGTGAAAAAAACGAGATAGTATAGTAAGGCATAAAAAATGAAAAAACAACATAATATAGCAAGGCATAAAATGTGGAAAAAACTACATAGTATAGTAAGGCAAAAAAAGTGAAAAAAATGACATAGTATAGTAGGGAATTAAAAGTGAAAAAAACGACATAGTATAGTAAGGCCTAAAAAGTGAAAAAAACGATATAGTATAGTAAGGCCTCAAAAGTGAAAAAAACAACATAGTATAGTAAGGCATAAAATGTTGAAAAACGACATAGTATAGTAAGGCATAAAAATCAAAAAATCGACATAGTATAGTAAGATACGAAAAGTCATAAAAACATCATAGTATAGTGAGTTATAAAAACTGAAAAAAAACGACATAGTATAGTAAGGCCTCAAAAGTGAAAAAAACGATATAGTATAGTAAGGCCTCAAAAATGAAAAAAACGATATAGTATAGTAAGGCCTCAAAAGTGAAAAAAACGATATAGTATAGTAAGGCCTCAAAAGTGAAAAAACAACATAGTATAGTAAGGCATAAAAAGTGGAAAAAATGACACGCTATAGTAAGGTATGAAAAGTCATAAAAACATCATAGTATAGTGAGTTATAAAAACTGAAAAAAACGACATAGTATAGTAAAGCATGAAAAGTCATAAAAACGACATAGTATAGTGAGTTATAAAAAGTGAAAAAAACAACATAGTATGGTAATTCATAAAATGTGGAAAAAAAGACATATTATAGTAAGTCATAAAATGTGGATAAAACGACATAGTACAGTAAGGCCTCAAAAGTGAAAAAACCGACGTAGTATAGTAAGGCATGAAAAAAAAAAAAGACATAGTATAGTAAGACATAAGAAGTGAAAAAACGACACAGTATAGTAAGGCATAAAATGTGGAAAAAACGACATAGTATAGTAAGGCATAAAAAGTGGAAAAAATGACACGCTGTAGTAAGGCATGACAAGTCATAAAAACATCATAGTATAGTAAGGCATAAAAAGTGAAAAAAACGACATAGTATAGTAAGGCATAAAAAGTGAAAAAAACAACATAGTATAGTAAGGCATAAAATGTGGAAAAAACAACATAGTATAGTAAGGCATAAAAAGTGAAAAAAACGACATAGTATAGCAAAGCATAAAATGTTGAAAAAACGACATAGTATAGTAAGGCATAAAAAGTGAAAAAAACGACACAGTATAGTAAGGCATAAAATGTGGAAAAAACGACATAGTATAGAAAGGCATAAAAAGTGAAAAAAAACGACATAGTATAGTAATGCATAAAATGTGAAAAAAACGATATAGTATAGTAAGGCCTCAAAAGTGAAAAAAACAACATAGTATAGTAAGGCATAAAATGTTGAAAAACGACATAGTATAGGAAGGCATAAAAAGTGAAAAAATGACACGCTATAGTAAGGCATGAAAAGTCATAAAAACATCATAGTATAGTAAGGCATAAAAAGTGAAAATAACGACATAGTATAGTAAGGTATAAAAATCAAAAAATCGACATAGTATAGTAAGGCATGAAAAGTCATAAAAACGACATAGTATAGTAAGGCATAAAAAGTGAAAAAAAAAAAAAAAAAAAAACGACATAGTATAGTAAGGCATAAAAAGTGAAAAAAACGACATAGTATAGTAAGGCATGAAAAGTCATAAAAACGACATAGTATAGTAAGGCCTCAAAAGTGAAAAAAACGACATAGTATAGTAAGGCATGAAAAGTCATAAAAAAGACATAGTATAGTAAGGAATTTGAATTGAAAAAAACGAAATAGTATAGTAAGGCATAAAAATCAAAAAATCAACATAGTATAGTAAGGAATTCAAAGTGAAAAAAATGACATAGTATAGTTAGGCATAAAAAGTGAAAAAAATGACAGTATAATAGGGCATAAAAATCAAAAAAACGACATAGTATAGTAAGGCATGAAAAGTCATAAAAAAGACATAGTATAGTAAGGAATTTGAATTGAAAAAAACGAAATAGTATAGTAAGGCATAAAAATCAACATAGTATAGTAAGGCATTAATAGTGAAAAAAACGACATAGGATAGTGAGGAATTAAAAGTGAAAAAAACGACATAGTATAGTAAGGCATAAGAAGTGTAAAAAAAGACATAGTAGTAAGGCATAAAAAGTGGCACACTATAGTAAGGCATGAAAAGTCATAAAAACATCATAGTATAGTGAGTTATAAAAACTGAAAAAAAAAGACATAGTATAGTAAGGCCTCAAAAATGAAAAAAAACGACATAGTATAGTAAGGCCTCAAGAGTGAAAAAAACGACATAGTATAGTAAGGCATAAAAAGTGAATAAAACGACATAGTATAGTAAGGCATAAAAAGTGAAAAAAATGACATAGTATAGTAAGGCATAAAAAAAAATGACAGAGTATAGTAAGACATAAGAAGTGAAAAAACGACATAGTATAGTAAGGCATAAAAAGTGAAAAAAACGACATAGTATAGTAAGGCATAAAAAGTGGATAAAATGACACGCTATAGTAAGGTATGAAAAGTCATAAAAACATCATAGTATAGTGAGTTATAAAAACTGAAAAAAACGACATAGTATAGTAAGGCCTCAAGAGTGAAAAAAACGACATAGTATAGTGAGGAATTAAAAGTGAAAAAAACGACATAGTATAGTAAGGCATAAGAAGTGTAAAAAAAGACATAGTAGTAAGGCATAAAAAGTGGCACGCTATAGTAAGGCATGAAAAGTCATAAAAACATCATAGTATAGTGAGTTATAAAAACTGAAAAAAACGACATAGTATAGTAAGACCTAAAAAGTGAAAAAAATGACATAGTATAGTAAGGCATAAAAAGTGGCACGCTATAGTAAGGCATGAAAAGTCATAAAAACATCATAGTATAGTGAGTTATAAAAACTGAAAAAAAACGACATAGTATAGTAAGGCCTCAAAAATGAAAAAAAACGACATAGTATAGTAAGGCCTCAAGAGTGAAAAAAACGACATAGTATAGTAAGGCATAAAAAGTGAATAAAACGACATAGTATAGTAAGGCCTCAAGAGTGAAAAAAAAGATATAGTATAGTAAGGAATTCAAAGTGAAAAAAATGACATAGTATAGTTAGGCATAAAAAGTGAAAAAAATGACAGTATAATAGGGCATAAAAATCAAAAAAACGACATAGTATAGTAAGGCATGAAAAGTCATAAAAAAGACATAGTATAGTAAGGAATTTGAATTGAAAAAAACGAAATAGTATAGTAAGGCATAAAAATCAACATAGTATAGTAAGGCATTAATAGTGAAAAAAACGACATAGTATAGTGAGGAATTAAAAGTGAAAAAAACGACATAGTATAGTAAGGCATAAGAAGTGTAAAAAAAGACATAGTATAGTAAGGCATAAAAAGTGAAAAAAATGACATAGTATAGTAAGGCATAAAAAGTGGCACGCTATAGTAAGGCATGAAAAGTCATAAAAACATCATAGTATAGTGAGTTATAAAAACTGAAAAAAAACGACATAGTATAGTAAGGCCTCAAAAATGAAAAAAAACGACATAGTATAGTAAGGCCTCAAGAGTGAAAAAAACGACATAGTATAGTAAGGCATAAAAAGTGAAAAAAAACGACATAGTATAGTAAGGCATAAAAAGTGAAAAAAAACGACATAGTATAGTAAGGCATAAAAATGAAAAAAAAACGACATAGTATAGTAAGATACGAAAAGTCATAAAAACATCATAGTATAGTGAGGAATTAAAAGTGAAAAAAATGACATAGTATAGTAAAGCATGAAAAGTCATAAAAACGACATAGTATAATAAGGCATAAAAATGAAAAAAAAAGACATAGTATAGTAAGGCATAAAATGTGGAAAAAACAACATAGTATAGTAAGGCCTCAAAAGTGAAAAAAACGATATAGTATAGTAAGGCCTCAAAAGTGAAAAAATGACATAGTATAGTAAGGCATTAATAGTGAAAAAAACGACATAGTATAGTGAGGAATTAAAAGTGAAAAAAACGACATAGTATAGTAAGGCATAAGAAGTGTAAAAAAAGACATAGTATAGTAAGGCATAAAAAGTGAAAAAAATGACATAGTATAGTAAGGCATAAAAAGTGGCACGCTATAGTAAGGCATGAAAAGTCATAAAAACATCATAGTATAGTGAGTTATAAAAACTGAAAAAAAACGACATAGTATAGTAAGGCCTCAAAAATGAAAAAAAACGACATAGTATAGTAAGGCCTCAAGAGTGAAAAAAACGACATAGTATAGTAAGGCATAAAAAGTGAAAAAAACGACATAGTATAGTAAGGCATAAAAAGTGAAAAAAACGACATAGTATAGTAAGGCATGAAAAGTCATAAAAACGACATAGTATAGTAGGGAATTAAAAGTGAAAAAAACGACATAGTATAGTAAGACCTAAAAAGTGAAAAAAACGATATAGTATAGTAAGGCCTTAAAAGTGAAAAAAACAACATAGTATAGTAAGGCATAAAATGTTGAAAAACGACATAGTATAGTAAGGCATAAAAATCAAAAAATCGACATAGTATAGTAAGATACGAAAAGTCATAAAAACATCATAGTATAGTGAGTTATAAAAACTGAAAAAAAACGACATAGTATAATAAGGCATAAAAAGTGAAAAAAAAAGACATAGTATAGTAAGGCATAAAATGTGGAAAAAACAACATAGTATAGTAAGGCCTCAAAAGTGAAAAAAACGATATAGTATAGTAAGGCCTCAAAAGTGAAAAAACAACATAGTATAGTAAGGCATAAAAAGTGGAAAAAATGACACGCTATAGTAAGGTATGAAAAGTCATAAAAACATCATAGTATAGTGAGTTATAAAAACTGAAAAAAACGACATAGTATAGTAAGGCATAAAAAGTGAAAAAAACGACATAGTATAGTAAGGCCTCAAAAGTGAAAAAACAACATAATATAGCAAGGCATAAAATGTGGAAAAAACGACATAGTATAGTGAGGAATTAAAAGTGAAAAAAACGACATAGTATAGTAAGGCATAAGAAGTGTAAAAAAAGACATAGTATAGTAAGGCATAAAAAGTGAAAAAAATGACATAGTATAGTAAGGCATAAAAAGTGGCACGCTATAGTAAGGCATGAAAAGTCATAAAAACATCATAGTATAGTGAGTTATAAAAACTGAAAAAAAACGACATAGTATAGTAAGGCCTCAAAAATGAAAAAAAACGACATAGTATAGTAAGGCCTCAAGAGTGAAAAAAACGACATAGTATAGTAAGACATAAGAAGTGAAAAAACGACATAGTATAGTAAGGCATAAAAAGTGAAAAAAACAACATAGTATAGTAAGGCATAAAAAGTGGAAAAAATGACACGCTATAGTAAGGTATGAAAAGTCATAAAAACATCATTGTATAGTGAGTTATAAAAACTGAAAAAAAAGACATAGTATAGTAAGGCATAAAAAGTGAAGAAAACGACATAGTATAGTAAGGCATAAAAAAGTTTTAAAAAACGACATAGTATAGTAAGGCATAAAAAGTGAATAAAACGACATAGTATAGTAAGGCATAAAAAGTGAAAAAAACGACATAGTATAGTAAGGCATAAAAAGTGAAAAAAACGACATAGTATAGTAAGGCATGAAAAGTCATAAAAACGACATAGTATAGTAAGGCCTAAAAAGTGAAAAAAACGATATAGTATAGTAAGGCCTCAAAAGTGAAAAAAACAACATAGTATAGTAAGGCATAAAAAGTAAAAAAAATGACAGTATAATAAGGCATAAAAATCAAAAAAACCACATAGTATAGTAAGGCATGAAAAGTCATAAAAAAGACATAGTATAGTAAGGAATTTGAATTGAAAAAAACGAAATAGTATAGTAAGGCATAAAAATCAAAAAATCAACATAGTATAGTAAGGAATTAAAAGTGAAAAAAACAACATAGTATAGTAAGGACTCAAAAGTGAAAAAAAACGACATAGTATAGTAAGGCCTCAAGAGTGAAAAAAAAGATATAGTATAGTAAGGAATTCAAAGTGAAAAAAATGACATAGTATAGTTAGGCATAAAAAGTGAAAAAAATGACAGTATAATAGGGCATAAAAATCAAAAAAACGACATAGTATAGTAAGGCATGAAAAGTCATAAAAAAGACATAGTATAGTAAGGAATTTGAATTGAAAAAAACGAAATAATATAGTAAGGCATAAAAATCAACATAGTATAGTAAGGCATTAATAGTGAAAAAAACGACATAGTATAGTGAGGAATTAAAAGTGAAAAAAACGACATAGTGTAGTAAGGCATAAGAAGTGTAAAAAAAGACATAGTATAGTAAGGCATAAAAAGTGAAAAAAACGACATAGTATAGTAAGGCATAAAAAGTGAAAAAAATGACATAGTATAGTAAAGCATGAAAAGTCATAAAAAACGACATAGTATAGTAGGGAATTAAAAGTGAAAAAAAACGACATAGTATAGTAAGCCATAATAAGTGAAAAAACAACATAGTATAGTAAGGCATAAAAAGTGGAAAAAATGACACGCTATAGTAAGGTATGAAAAGTCATAAAAACATCATAGTATAGTGAGTTATAAAAACTGAAAAAAACGACATAGTATAGTAAGGATTAAAAAGGGAAAAAAACGACATAGTATAGTAGGGAATTAAAAGTGAATAAAACGACATAGTATAGTAAGGCATAAAAAGTGAAAAAACGACATAGTATAGTAAGGCATTAAAAAGTTTTAAAAAACGACATAGTATAGTAAGGCATGAAAAGTCATAAAAACGACATAGTATAGTATGGATTTAAAACTGAAATAAACGACATAGTAAAGTAAGGCATAAAATGTGGAAAAAACGACATAGTATAGTAAGGCATAAAAAGTGAAAAAAACGACATAGTATAGTAAGGCATAAAAAGTGAAAAAAAACGACATAGTATAGTAAGGCATAAAAAGTAAAAAAAAACGACATAGTATAGTGAGGCATAAAAAATAAAAAAAAACAACATAGTATAGTAAGGCATAAAAAGTGAAAAAAACGACATAGTATAGTAAGGCATAAAATGTTGAAAAAACGACATAGTATAGTAAGGCATAAAAAGTGGAAAAAATGACACGCTATAGTAAGGCATGAAAAGTCATAAAAACATCATAGTATAGTGAGTTCTAAAAAGTGAAAAAACAACATAGTATAGTAAGTCATCAAATGTGGAAAAAAAGACATAGTATAGTAAGTCATAAAATGTGGAAAAAACGACATAGTATAGTAAGGCCTCAAAAGTGAAAAAAACGACGTAGTATAGTAAGGCATAAAAAAAAATGACAGAGTATAGTAAGACATGAGAAGTGAAAAAACGACATAGTATAGTAAGGCATAAAATGTGAAAATAACGACATAGTATAGTAAGGTATAACAATCAAAAAATCGACATAGTATAGTAAGGCATGAAAAGTCATAAAAACGACATAGTATAGTAGGGAATTAAAAGTGAATAAAACGACATAGTATAGTAAGGCATAAAAAGTGAAAGAAACGACACAGTATAGTAAGGCATAAAATGTGGAAAAAACGACACAGTATAGTAAGGCCTCAAAAGTGAAAAAAACGATATAGTATAGTAAGGCCTCAAAAGTGAAAAAAAACGACATAGTATAGTAAGGCATAAAAGGTGAAAAAATGACATAGTATAGTAAGGCATAAAAAATCAGAAAATCGTCATACTATGCAAACGAATAAAAATGACATTTGAAGACCCCTCTACGAGGGCATGTCCCTATTTGTTTTTTCTGTTTTCCTTTCAGGTGCTGGAGGTACGAATCAGCATGATATGCTACACATGACCCTGGTGTGCTATATTAAGTCTACTTTCTTTCAGTCCTGGCTCTCTGACCTCTCTAGCTTCCTCTCTGGCTGTCTTCGTGTTTGCTCCCATGCTCCTGGCAGACCTGACGGCAGCTGTGTTCTTTCTGTTGTTTATTGTTTTCCAGTTATTTGTCGACGTATATCTCATTTTCCTTGTTGTAAATACATTATTTGAAAGTTACCTGTCAACTCATGTTGTCTCCCCTTTCTTGCTTAAAAAAGAAAAAAACGACATAGTATAGTAAGGCATGAAAAGTCATAAAAACCACATAGTATAGTAGGGAATTAAAAGTGAATAAAACGACATAGTATAGTAGGGAATTAAAAGTGAATAAAACGACATAGTATAGTAAGCCATAATAAGTGAAAAAAACGACATAGTATAGTAAGGCATAAAATGTGGAAAAAACGACATAGTATAGTAAGGGATAAAAATCAAAAAATCGACATAGTATAGTAGGGGATAAAAATCAAAAAATCGACATAGTATAGTAAGTTATAACAACTGAAAAAAAAGACATAGTATAGTAAGGCATGAAAAGTCATAAAAACGACATAGAATAGTAGAGAATTAAAAGTGAATAAAACGACATAGTATAGTAGGGAATTAAAAGTGAATGAAACGACATAGTATAGTAAGCCATAATGAGTGAAAAAAACGACATAGTATAGTAAGGCATAAAATGTGGAAAAAACGACATAGTATAGTAAGGGATAAAAATCAAAAAATCGACATAGTATAGTAGGGAATTAAAAGTGAAAAAAAACGACATAGTATAGTAAGCCATAATAAGTGAAAAAAACGACATAGTATGGTAAGCCATAGTAAGTGAAAAAAACGACATAGTATAGTAAGGCATAAAAAGTGAAAAAAAACGACACAGTATAATAAGGCATGAAAAGTCATAAAAACACCATAGTATAGTAAGGCATAAAAAGTGAAAATAACGACATAGTATAGTAAGGCATAAAAAATGAAAAAAAAATGAAACTATAGAGTAAGGCATGATAAGTCATAAAAACAACATAGTATAGTAAGTTATAACAACTGAAAAAAAAGACATAGTATAGTAAGGCATGAAAAGTCATAAAAACGACATAGAATAGTAGAGAATTAAAAGTGAATAAAACGACATAGTATAGTAGGGAATTAAAAGTGAATGAAACGACATAGTATAGTAAGCCATAATGAGTGAAAAAAAACGATATAGTATAGTAAGGCCTCAAATGTGGAAAAAACGACACAGTATAGTAAGGCATAAAATGTGGAAAAAACGACATAGTATAGTAAGGGATAAAAATCAAAAAATCGACATAGTATAGTAGGGAATTAAAAGTGAAAAAAAACGACATAGTATAGTAAGCCATAATAAGTGAAAAAAACGACATAGTATGGTAAGCCATAGTAAGTGAAAAAAACGACATAGTATAGTAAGGCATAAAAAGTGAAAAAAAACGACACAGTATAATAAGGCATGAAAAGTCATAAAAACACCATAGTATAGTAAGGCATAAAAAGTGAAAAAAACGACATAGTATAGTAAGGTATAAAAATCAAAAAATCGACATTGTATAGTAAGGCATGAAAAGTCATAAAAACGACATAGTATAGTATGGATTTAAAAGTGAAATAAACGACATAGTATAGTAAGGCATAAAATGTGGAAAAAACGACATAGTATAGTAAGGCATAAAAAGTGAAAAAAACGACATAGTATAGTAAAGCATGAAAAGTCATAGAAACGACATAGTATAGTAGGGAATTAAAAGTGAATAAAACGACATAGTATAGTAAGGCATAAAAAGTGAAAGAAACGACACAGTATAGTAAGGCATAAAATGTGGAAAAAACGACACAGTATAGTAAGGCATAAAATGTGGAAAAAACGACATAGTATAGTAAGGCATAAAAAGTGAAAAAAAACGACATAGTATAGTAAGGCATAAAAAGTAAAAAAAAACGACATAGTATAGTGAGGCATAAAAAATAAAAAAAAACAACATAGTATAGTAAGGCATAAAAAGTGAAAAAAACGACATAGTATAGTAAGGCATAAAATGTGGAAAAAACGACATAGTATAGTAAGGCATAAAAAGTGGAAAAAATGACACGCTATAGTAAGGCATGAAAAGTCATAAAAACATCATAGTATAGTGAGTTCTAAAAAGTGAAAAAACAACATAGTATAGTAAGTCATCAAATGTGGAAAAAAAGACATAGTATAGTAAGTCATAAAATGTGGAAAAAACGACATAGTATAGTAAGGCCTCAAAAGTGAAAAAAACGACGTAGTATAGTAAGGCATAAAAAAAAATGACAGAGTATAGTAAGACATAAGAAGTGAAAAAACGACATAGTATAGTAAGGCATAAAATGTGGAAAAAACGACATAGTATAGTAAGGCATAAAAAGTGAAAATAACGACATAGTATAGTAAGGTATAAAAATCAAAAAATCGACATAGTATAGTAAGGCATGAAAAGTCATAAAAACGACATAGTATAGTAGGGAATTAAAAGTGAATAAAACGACATAGTATAGTAAGGCATAAAAAGTGAAAGAAACGACACAGTATAGTAAGGCATAAAATGTGGAAAAAACGACACAGTATAGTAAAGCATAAAAAGTGAAAAAAACGACATAGTATAGTAAGGCCTCAAAAGTGAAAAAAACGATATAGTATAGTAAGGCCTCAAAAGTGAAAAAAAACGACATAGTATAGTAAGGCATAAAAGGTGAAAAAACAACATAGTATAGTAAGTCATAAAATGTTGAAAAAACGACATAGTATAGTAAGGCATAAAAAATGAAAAAAATTATATGCTATAGTAAGGCATGAAAAGTCATAAAAAGTCATAAAAAAGACATAGCACAGTGAGGCCTAATATGTGAAAAAATGACATAGTATAGTAAGGCATGAAAAGTCATAAAAAATTGCATAGCTTAGTGAGGCCTAAGTAAAAATCTATATAATATAGTATTGTAAGGAAAAAAATCCATAGTATAGTACGGCATAAAAACATCATAGCACAGTAAGGGATAAAAATGTCATAGTATTCATAGTGAAATTTTTTTGGGACTTTTCAACAGAAATTAAATTCATAGAAAATAATTTCTAGAACCAGCAGTTCCTTCCATTTCACAACTCTATAGCATTGTTAACTTCTGAGATTTGGAAATGAAGCCATAAAGATGCAGAGTTAGTAAGAAACACAAGCAGTCAAACAATCTTACACATTTTAAACAAACCTCAGGACAAATTGAAGGTGAGACCCAAACTGGCTGTTATAATTTACAGGCTGACCTCCTTGTTCAAATTTGACCTTCGATAGGTATCACAGCAGTGTGCAGTGAGTTTTCTTGTGCAATGAAGGACCAACATTAGAGGTCAGTTTACTTTATGTTTTACCTCCAAATATAGTGGTTGCATCCTCTGGATAAACCTACTGGCTCGTTTACAACCTGTCTAGTTATCTGAATACGTTTCTCTTGCTCTGTACCAGTCTTTGTTGCCAGTTCCCCAGATCTCAGTAATTACTCCAGATTGTTATTGTTACCTTTAGAAAAAGACAAAAAGAAGACCAAACTTGTCGTCTTTGTCGGAAAATGCTTAACACTGTTTAACACCCTCTCACATACTGCCACGTTTCACATGAGATGTCTTTATTGCTCAGGAGACAGGTCAAGGTCATATGGATGGTTTAATTGCACTTGTAGGGCTCTACTAATAGTTAAAGAGATGTAATGACCATTGATATGGTGATGTTGTTAATGGTATCCTTCCCCTATACCTTTAGCTTAATTGGGCCTGTTTGTCACTTTAATCGGAGCAATTAGAGAGAAAGAGGAAGATACTGCCCTCATGACAAGAAAAACTACATTACATTAGGAGTGAAAGCTGATTTGTGTGTATGTGTGTGTGTGTGTGTGTGTGTGTGTGTGTGTGTGTGTGTGTGTGTGTGTGTGTGTGTGTAAGAGCGACCGCATGAGATAGACAGATTGAGGCTGAGAATAAGCCAAAGAGGTGAAGACAGACATGAGCACAGAGAGTGTTCTCTTAAAACATATACTTCATCCGTAACAGGGTGTTTATCACTGACAGAGGACTCGGTTCATTTTATTTCACATTAAAGTCACAGGAAGTTTGAAAAGTGACTTCTCAGCAGCAAATCTTCACCTTAATCAATATTCCCTGAGCAATCACCTGCGAGAAAGGGATTGGTGCACAGCGGGGAACCCCTGCTGAGAGAAGGGGAGAGAGTTGGAGAAAAAGCAATCCATCCAGCGGTGCAGATCAGAGTGTGGGAGTTGAAAACTTGGAGGGAATACTGAGTGAAGGACAGTGTAGGAACATAATGAACTTACGACCATGGCACAAAGACGATGGCACAGAGATAGAGAGAGAGAGAGTCCTGGCACTGAGAGAGAGGAATGGTAAAACTGAAAGTAGGCATTTCTCAAACCCTTGTCATAGCTCTATTTATGTGTACTTAAAGTACCTGTGTGTGTGTGTGTGTGTAAGCATTTCTAAAATATTTATTTAGCAAAACACGGAGAAAATACCAAGACTAGAGTTGTGTCAATCCCCAGTGACTCCCCTCGTGAGATTGTCTGAAGCCTAAATCTAATCTCAGCTCTTGCTGGCTGCAGGGCCTCAGTAAGCTGTCTGCATATTTACAGTGATCTTTGGGGCCTAGGAAAAGCCAGAAGCACAAACTGCTTGAGGAGACCTCTGAATGTGTTTCACAAGCTCTGTGGAGGCCTGTGTTGTTTTCTGATGTGCATAATTTTACAAATAATGATATAGCAGAAAGGTGGGCTGCAAATTAAAGGCAAAATCACAGGCCACCGGAGTAGCTTCAGTGCTCATTTGCGTAGATTCTTAAAGTCTCTGGGACTATGCTGGATGGATGAAACACAATTCCTTCAAAAGATGTTCCTTCATTTGTTGTTTTTGATTATGGCACTATGGTGCTGACAGAATTTTCCATAAGTATTAAATTGAGTTGATAGTTTGTGATTCTGTTTTTCATTTTCATCAAGCCATTCAGTGAACTGTGTGCACTGTACAAACCCTAAAAAGGAGGAAAACTCAGGAAGAGAGAAAGAGGAGGGATCCCTCTTTCAGGATACATGGACATGCAATAGATGCTAAATGTACACAGGACACAGAAATAATAATGCCCTATGTAGAAACAGAATGATAATATTACATTCCAAACATGCATGAAAACTATGGATCTGGCTAAACCTCCTCTATCCCACGAAGACTGGGGAACAGAACAGGCTACATGTACACACAAGGCAAAATTCAAGGATACTATTCAGACAGAGAACAAAGGAAGAGCAGATGGAAGAAATACGAGGTGAGGCTGAATCTCCTAGAGGACAAAGATCAGAATAAGAGATGTCTGCCCTTTGCTGTCTAGTCATCTGACTTTGATAGAAAAAAAAAAGTAAAACAGTAAATGAGTAGAAGACTCCATAAACTATAATAGAGCACATGTAGAGCCCTCTGACTCATGTGGCCATGTGTGGTCTGGCTGAACAGGTATTAACCTTCAGCTTCTTTTTCTTGCTTCAAAAGCCAAATTTGGCCTTTGCGCAACAACATAGCTAATCCTGCTCAATTCATTCCACCGCAGCAATGGAGAATTTGCAATTCACTTGTTCAGTAATTAAGTTATTGATGGACCTCAGTGAATTTGCTAAATGTGGAAATACTGCTTTGCTTAATCAAGATGTCAGTTGTGAGATTCAAAGTGTATCTCTCTTAATAGTAGAAGACATTTCTCCTTTTATGTATAGGAAGAGAAATCCAGCACCTGGGTCAAATGAGATTTTATGTCTCAGAGGAGTTCATCAAATTTAATTATGATACATATAATTACCAAAAGCAATCTTCTGTGTGGTAGGAATAATCATTTCAGAGATGTTGGCACCTGCAGGGATAAGGCGTAATTTCAAGACAGTCTAGAGTGACAGGAGAAAGAGAGCGAGGGAGAAAGAGACAGAAACGGGTGACTGCTGTACACGCTACTGGGAAAACAACAGCAGTCAGCCCGCGACAGTCTGCTTTTCACTATCCAAAAGAATTACGTTTGATTATGAAAACAGGACCATCTTAATCATACTTGTGCTTGAGAGAACATAAACAAAAATCTTGCAGAAAGCAGATGTTTGTAAATGAACCAGGTTTATCATAACAATGTGTGAAGAAAGACAATGTGCAGCAGGTATAGAGCGAACAGTGGGAGCCGGAGGAAGAGGTGAGTTATGATGGCTCGAGGATCACAGCCATAATTGGTTCTTTCACGGGGTGAGAAGGGGTAGGGGTTATGCGGAGAGACATTACCCGCCTTTCACACACACACACACACTCCTCCTCACAAGCTCCCCACCTGTCCCAGAAACCCCCCGCAGAGCCTAATCCCACACAGAGCCCCTTTCAGCTCCGCCCGCCTTCGATTGCTGCAAAAATCAATGAAATATTTTCCCACCAAAATGAAGAGGAACAATGGATGAGATCCGCACGTCAAGGTCTTCCTAATTAGAGAGTTCACACAAAAGGGCTCCTTTTGCTTCATGGCTTGCAGAACAGAGGGAGACAGGGCAGAAGAGGAGAAAGAATGGATAGTGAGTGATGAAGGTCATACACTTCCCACTCGTTGCTCTCTACTATCTAATATCAACTTCATAACTCATAACCTTGGCTGCCAGAGTACATCTGAACCGCTGACATCCCTCCATGTTTCTAGCCATAGCTGTGCACACAGCATGCCATGCCAGAAGCTACAAGCCTTTCCTCTCCTTGTCTCCTTCCCTGATGTGTAAAGAGACATGTCGCAGTGTTTTATCACATCTAACCCTCAAAATGGAAGTGGAAACCTTGCTATATTGTTGTATTATTGAAAGGCCTTCTGATGTCTTTGCTCTGGGTATAAGTGCAGAAGGTAAACTGTGTCTTTCTTATGTGGAAAACTCCACGATCCCCTTGAACTTGACTGTCCTCACGGGGTGACGCAAGAGAGAAGATGATAACAGACAACGCTGACCTCTGTCTAATGAGGGTGTTGGGATAAAGATATGTAAATTTCCCTCCAAGTTCGCTTTGAGCCTTTTGTGTCAAGGAGGACAGATAGACTTTACCCCCACTTCTGCTATACAGTACATACCTGTATCATCATGACTGCAGATGATTAATTAAAACCCTCCTCGGCTCATCATAAAAAATACAGTACATCCCTTTTTCTCCACTCTTACGATGACTTCTCAGAATATCTTCTTCTGCACCAGCACTGCACGGTCATGATGCATGTGAACCAGGATTATGTAGAGCGGTGAAACATTGGTTAATAGCAGTCATTACTGCTCTTAACCAGCACCTGCCATCTGAACAGATGCTCATAGCACTGAGAGCTACATTGCATAGATGCACTTCAGTTGGTATTATGGTATTCATACTTGGTGAAGAGGGATACACTGCACAGTCACACTTTATGTGACGCTGTTAACTGGCTGCCGCAGAGCTCCACGGGGGAATATACAACACATTCAGCTTTATGATTCACTAGTGTGGGCATACTGACTAAAGAACGTATAAAATGCATACTTGTGTATAGATCCCCTGTTCTGATTGGCTAAAATACGCAATAAAAATGACCTGTGTCAATTAAACATAAAGGTCCTTCTCACCAGTGCTGGTGGTATTGTGGCTAGATGGTTCTGTCAGAGAAAAAAAATCACGTTAAACTGTGATTTCACTGGGAGCAACAGGGTGACTATCAACACTGCAAACACTTGGGGTGTCCTGATGACCTATATTGTGGGCACTAACAGCAATGTCCTGGTATTTAATGCTTGTCATCCTCCATCTCTCTCTCTCTCCTCATTTCATGTCATCTGTCTCCTTTCAACTATCAATTAAAAGCATAAAAAAACAGACAGTGTTTCTGCAATGAGATCAGTCCAACTCAAGTTAAACATAAACCTATGTGGAAAACAAAGCAGTAAAATGTAGGAAAACGGATACAATGTCACCATGAGTCTCACACCAAGAGGGCCTCCCTGCACGCCTACCCCAAAGCACTACAGAATGTTGCTTAGTGGATGTATTAATATGAAATAATCAGTACTGATTCAAATGCTCAGGTGACACAAATAACAAATCATAAAAAAACAACGAACAAAAAAGAATTCTCTCATTTACCTCTGTGATATCTAGACACAGACTTGTTTCAGATATCCATCTCTGAGATTTCTGCAAGAACAAAGATAATACAAGTGAGTGAAAATTGGTTTGTGGTGATCAAAGTATGTAAAATGCACAGAAATAGGCTCAACAGTAAGAAGACTTCCCAGGAAAAATAAGTCCCGTATTCATATCTTTTACGAGTGAAATGATTTCCTGATAGTTTGATAATGACTCAGACAGGCAGATATCTCATCCAATGTCCTAACGTTGTCCACCAACAGTATTTTGTGAGGCAAGGAACTACAGGTATATGATGGAAAACAACCCCATCATTTTACCCACTTTATTTAACGGATGCCATGAAAATCTGCCGCCTGCTATGATTTTTGTGACGAGGTTATATGCAGGGCCCTAGGAAGCTGTCTCTGACCCGGTAGGGTCAATAGAGTGTTGTTGCTGTGTTCATGGATGTACTTAAAAGTATCAATTTTTGAGTGTTTCCATGTGTGTTTGGTAGCCCGCATCCGTGTGTGAGGTTTGTGTGTCTTTGTGTGCCCAGATGGCGACTCCTCTGATGGGAGCATGTGTGTGGGTAAGCTGTAACTCAAGAGGCTGGATGGAGGACAGACTAAGTGGCTCTCAGGGGAGAGTCGATCGGTTGTTAAAGACAGTGGAGAGGGACACAACAGCCTCAGCACACGCTAACAGCCAAAACAGACACACAGTCTTGGTTAGTGTAATTGCTATAGACAGGCAGCCATCTGAATGCCCTCTCTCAGTTGTTCTCTCTCTCTGACAGGCTCATATTGGCCTTTCCTTGCCCTGCACCTTCCTCCAGTCACTTATGCCAAAGAAACAGGGTGGATCATAGTGAAAGGAATGTAAAAACTAGAGACCATCTTGTGATGGCAGCACACCAGCACACTATGCTGTTTCAGATGACTCTATTCCTCTCGTTTTCATTTATTACAGGTTTTTATTTTTCTCCATTGCTGGCGTATATTCACGGATTCCGTTATCAAGAGTGAATCCTCTAATTGTTCCAAATCAGATGCCTGTGGTACGAGTGTTTGTCGCAAGCCAAAGATCAAAAAGCCTTGAGGAACACGCTGAGGGAGCGAGAAAGGGGGTGATGCCTTCAAAACTTCAATACAATTCAAAAATTGAGTCTACCTAGAACAAGATCCCTCCTCTCCCCAGCACCCAGCCCTTCCCCTCGATACCTCCCTATTCCCCCTACACCCACATGTGAGGCATTA
The DNA here is from genome assembly GCF_021018895.1 of Seriola aureovittata. Classification (NCBI taxonomy): domain Eukaryota; kingdom Metazoa; phylum Chordata; class Actinopteri; order Carangiformes; family Carangidae; genus Seriola; species Seriola aureovittata. The sequence goes on from NC_079375.1 coordinate 16,060,979, forward strand.
TATAAAGTGATGAAAGGAGAGGAGGAATACCAAATGATAACAAAGTCCCTCCGGACGTCTCCATCCCATACCCAACCCTGCCTTCCTCACTACTGTCCTCTCCACTTACCATCTCCACTACCACCACCACTATCCTCATAAGGATGGGAAATGCAGCTGCTGTCAGCTGCCGAGGGCCTCCAGGCTGATCTCTCACTCTGTGGAATGCACTGTGCCATAATGAGCACTGCTCCCTCCTCCATCCACCACATTCTTCCTCCATCTTGTTTCCAAGAGTCCCGCTCTCCTCGTCGGGTGCAGCACAGGTGTGCAGCACACGCGAGATGATAAAAAGCTAAAGAAAGATTCATTATTTTCCTAAATTCATTAAGTGCAGATCGGAAGTGAATCCACTTGATAAATTAATGATTTTAATATATACATTAAATACTACACTCATCAAACGCACTTCTATTAATTCTAATCAGTGCATTGAAATATGTATATGTATCTTTTTTAATAAAGGGAATCCAAATAATATGGTACTCATCAAATGCACTGATTAAAATGAATAGAGGTGCAGCAAAATCCTTTAAAAAATATCAACGGCTTATTCACAAAGGAAATCTGTTATTATTAATTAGCGTCTTTTGTTCACAGGCACTACATCTGCGGAGTTTTCACTAAATGGCTGAGTCCTCTGGGAGGCTAGGACTGTGTATCAAAGGTTGCATGCAGCTGTGCTCGGCCTGTGTGCTTATGTTGACTCATGACCTCTGAACTGAAGTCATTACTTACACCTGTCAGTCAGCGGAGGCCTGGCCACTGGAGGGAATCTGTGACAGCTGAAGGGTGAGTGAGACATGCCTAGAACCCCAAATCCTACATTCCGCACTCCCCTGTGGTCACAATAATCATAACTCAAGGGCTGACCTCTGACATGTCACTTATTACACCAGGGAGAGGTGGGCTTATATAAAGGGCACAATACGGGATAGTATATCCAGGAAGAAACATTGCTGGGGTGTCTTCAGGTTAGTAGCAGCCATCTTGATATACGGCATGATGTTATTCCTTGGTCTGAACACAGGCATTGTCGACTATCCATTTTCAAACTGAACTCAAAGCATTTTTACTCTACTCCTTGAATGGGATTTGCTTGCTTTACATATCGACAAGAGCAGTGTTTCCCATGTTGACATGGACACTTGGTCGCCAGGATTTTGTCATAGCCTACAGGCCAGCAACACAAGAGGTTTAGTATCACATGAAATGCGAACCGAAAGGCATGCAGCCGGGTCCCAGACTCATAAATTATAATAGGCTGCATTGTTCAGCAGAGTAGAGGCCTGCCCTCAGATACAGTCAGAATGGGAAGCTTTAATCTCATGCATTTGTGGAGCTCTATATTACCAGGATAATTTGCCAAACATGACACGGTGGGTGTCGACTAACTTGACAGTTTTCTCAGGCTTGAACTCAACCTTATCTTTGTTTTGTTCTGCAACATTGCAAACCATTAGCAGTACTTATTTCCTCCTCTCTATGTTTATTTATCTGTGCATGGAACTGCATTACATTCTGTCATTGCATTAGCATATTTGCTCATTCCACTCTCAACCCATCACTTGGCCCAATCTGTTGTCTATAGGAAATGATATTTGCTAAAATGAGCCCCTGAAGCAGCCCCATAGTGTTGATAATAATGATCAAAATCTAGTTTTCCTTTTGATGCATGAACGCCTTTTAGATTTAATAGCCATATGCTGGAGCTGTTGTTGTGGCTTCTGCTGTTATTGTTGTTGATTGTTTTTAATCTTGCCGAGTGTTGGACATCAAATGGACTATCCAAGGCTACCCCTGAGTGGGCGATGTTGAGGATAAGAGAACCAACAACTCTCAAGGCACAGTGCTTGTGTTTGTGTGTGTGCGTGCGTGCGTGCGTGCGTGTGTGTGTCAATGAATACACACAAATATGAATGTGTGCCAAAGTTTATAAAAATGCTTTAAAAATGTGTATGAGTTACTTTTTATTCGTGTGTGTGTGTGTGTGTGTGTGTGTGTGTGTGTGTGTGTGTGTGTGTGTGTGTGTGTGTGTGTGTGTAGCTTGTCTTAATTATGGTGTAAGCTGCAGAACCTTCTATCAGGCAGTAGATAAGCTGGAGTCTTGCTGGGTCAGGTCCTCTGAGAAAGCAACCTATGGCAATCTGCAACCCAAGACCACTGCTCAGATAGGAGATTTCCCTCCGAGTCAGGCCAATTACTTCACGTGGCAGATGTGAGGTTGAAATAGGGGAATATGTGTGTGTATAGTATGTGTATTTGACTTGTATACGAGGCAAGTCTCTTCAGGGTTTTTTTTTTTTTTTTTGACCACGTGTCCATTCTGTGCTGACCTTGTATGTGCAGCTGAGGGTGCACACGTCTGAAGTTGTGCTGTATGCTCGGAGGATGAACATTGTTTTTGCCTTAGGCACGTTCAGAAACTTGCTGTTATAGCCTTCCACAAAAAAAGCTGTTTCTCTGTATTCCGTCCCTGCTGTACACTGATGTATTGAATCTTACTGAAGCATTTCATCAGTCTTCAGTTGTGATAACAGAGTTGTCTTTACCTTGGTTTAACTTTGGGTAGCTACAGTAGATATTTCTCAGAGAGTGTGGATGCTGGTCTACTGAGCATTCATGTATTTCATACAGTTTTGCTGTTAAAGTAACATCCCAGCTGATCCTGGTTCCCTTTGACATGAACTTCACTAATCCAGGCAACATCTGGACAAGTATGATTCTCTTAGTTCTTGTCTTTCTTTTACCGGATTTCAGCAGTTCACTCGGGAGTTAGACGTGTTACTGCAGAGGTAGATTTGTTCTAATTTGAATAGCGATTACTGAACTTGTCTCTGCCATGTCAGTTCTACTTATTTGGACGTAATCTTCTGTATTCAGAGGGCTCATAAGTGGTTCCACATACTGACTAGAATATAGGGAGTCTCACGCCTACAATTCAAGTGTCCCCCCTTTTTCCCATGCCAGAAATCCATCAAAGTTTAAAATTTACAACTATACAAACTGCCTAACAAACAAAAACAAGAAAAAAACAAGGACAGCGGTAAAAATTGAATTTGACACTAGTTACAGAAAAAATGAAATGCAGGTATGTCTCTGTTGAAATTTTGACCAGAACAACAACAGTTGTATTCATAGTGTTTTTTTTTCTCATTCAGCCACTGTTCAAAAGCAGGCGGTCAAGTGGATTACCAATTATTCAATATAAACAGTTTCTTGTTCTTTGAAAGGCAGCATCGGAGCAAAGAAACCAAAAAGAACCAGTTTGTAATCGACCTGTATCATAAATAACACAAAACTAGTGAAAAATGTCCTCCCAATATTTTATCCTTGTCAGACTTCCCCCCTCATGATATTTCTTCACACAGCTCTTTGACAACTTGAGATGGTTTGTCACCAGCATAAAAACCTTCACCAGCATAACAAATAGGAAAAAAAATTTGAACTTGACTTTTTTTTTTTTTTAATCACAGAAGGCAGCAATAGCTCAATCAATTTTATATGATAAAGAAAGGAATCAGAGTTAAGAGGTAGTCTGCCAGACTATAGACTTTGATAATCCAGGTGTCAGGGAAAAAGAAAACTGGTTAATGAAACTGTCACTTAATAGCAGATGCATCAAATTACCTTGTCAGATCCTTTCTGATTTAATGAAAAATGTGATCCCCAAAGCACCGGGCCTTAAAATAAAAGTATTGAGTTGTCAATTACCGTAATCCATAATATAGGAAAAATATTAATCTAATCACTTAAGGACTGACTTGGGTGTCTGACCAGACTTGAAATGAGTGGATATAAAGTTTGCAACTTTGAAATTGGAGAGGAAGTGTGAGTTATTTTGTTACTATGGGCTATTTCAATCCAGGACATCATGTTCCACTGGAATGATTTCCCTGGAACCAATCAGTGGTGCTGCGCATAATCATGCAGATGGGCCAGGACAGGATTTCCTAGAACAAAATAAGACTCTAACAGCCTCAGAGGAAAGGAGGAGAGGTAAGGAGATGAGAGGATACACCACAGTGTAGGAGAAGGGGAAAAACTAGAACAAAAATGAGGGGCAGACAACAAAAGAGGCCACAAAATGGACTGAATACTGAATGGAGGAGAGGAGAGGAGAGGAGAGGAGAGTTAATATAATGACCTGTCTAAACTGAGCGGAGCGAACAGTGGAGTAAGGATGAGTATATAACAGACTGGGACCTAAAAGCAAGGGAATAACAGAGAAAACAAAGCAAATAGGAGAGGGAAATAAATCTAGGATGCATGCAGGAGGGGAAAAGGAAGGAACAAGAGATAATAGCACAGCAAAGCTAAACAGATCTCTTGCATCTGTTCCCTGGATAGGGAGATATGTGTGTCTGCACAGCCCTGCCAGATAGATAGGCCTGCGCAAGATGAATGAGATGGGTAAATACGCTTGTGCTCATCCTATAACCATCATAGACATTCTGATGATAACAGCAGGTGTGTTATCATCCGTGTGTGTATGTGTGTGTTCTTCAAGTCTGTCTTTATCTATGTGCGTCTGTCTGCAAATGTTGATACACTGCTATAAGTTGTAGCTGTGTATAGTTTGTGCAGAATACTATTCAACAGAATGCACACTGAGTAAAATAACAATTTTTTTTTCTTAATTTGATTCTTTATAATTGAAAAGCTGCTGTAGCTTTTCATTATGTTTTTAAGCATTTTAAAAGAAAATCTCTTTCTGATGCTTGTTTAATAAAAAGAACCTCCAGCGTATCAAGTCATCATCAGAGTCAGATAAAATGGATTATTACTCTTACCTAGTGCAGTAAAATGAATCAATCTAAAGAAATCAAACCCAAAACTAAAACCAGTGTGCAGGTTTTATGGCCTATTGGTGCAAAGTTATACAATCTGTCTGATCTTACATTGTAATAACACACATGTTTTTTTGAAGGCTTGATGCCAGCTGTTGTATGACTTTGCAGGAGTCGTGTTAGGGGAGAAGGTTGCAATAAAATCAAACAAATGACTATGTGATAGGTCCAGGCAGGGTTATACACGTTGAAATATATTTTGACCATCAGGGCCCCCGTAGAAACACAACCCAGAGGTATTTCTGTTCTTCAATAAAACATGAACTTTTACACTGTGAACTTAGTGAGCTATGCTGTGAGGTTGTTCATGTTTGAGGTCATCTGAGTTTTCATTGGCCCTCGCTGGAGTACTGGAGAGCAGAAGTGCAAACAGAGGGATATGTCTACAGTCTGACGCACAAAGCTCTGCTGTTTGCGATTCATACCAACACATGTTATGCAAAGAGACACACAGACACACGTGCGCTGTTTGTATATGCAGTTCTGAATATGCAGCTGGAAATGGTTATTTTTGATTCGTTGACTATTTTGCATATATAGCCTTTAAGCGTCATGTTCTGTTTTCTTTACATAAAACGTGGAGAAAAAATATAACCCCCTCGCACCACCCCCACTCTGGTCTGTAAAGGCTGATTTGTCAGGTTGAGTGACATTTATCTTCAATCTAACTTTACTTTCTCAACACAATGCTGTTCTTTTTTTTGTGCCTGTATATGTCGGTATACTTGTTCGGCTTGAAAAAAAAAAAAAAAAATGCTCCATCAAAGTTAGCCTTTGCCGTTTGCCTCACTTCTATGTATAGATCACAGGCAGCTTCTGAGGATGTTTGTAGCCTACATCTGAGCTATGCAGGTACGCAGTGGGGGGCAGGGACTCATGTGCATCTCTACAGATGTGTGTTTGTGAATAAAAATGCGTTGTTTACTTCTATATCAGTCTCACCCCCAGAGTAAATGAGCTCCACCTAAACCCTGAATGAGAAAGTGAAGAGCTCTGAAAAGTTCAGTTTACACAAAAGCATAGTATTCTTGTCAATCCAACCACATCTAATACTGTTGTTAGATCCTGTGCCTATTACATGAGCTTATGCCTGCCTCACATGCAATCTGTCTGTCTCAATGGTCAGGAGAGATTTTTATCATCCTTACCCCTGTGCGTGTCGTGGAGCTCTGTAGATGTGAAGTTAGAAAAAAAAAAAAAAAACAACAAAAAAAAAACTGCTTATCAACGGCTCTATCTCTTTCAAGAATGTATTCCCAGGTGACTTAGAGACTGACTTCAAAAGCTGGAGGAGTCAGCCTGGAGTGTGGAACACTGAGCTGACCAGCCAGATGCCGGTCTCCTTGAATCTCTTTCCAGCACCTCTACTATCTGCACACATCAAGCCTTTTGATGTTTAGACTACAGGGTACAAAAAACATCCTGGTAAACTGTTCACACACACTTGTTAATGGCTCAGCTATATTATTATTCAAAAAGCCTTGTTAAAAGACTGTTTGTTCCTTGTTCTTTTTGTGTTTTTCAGATGTCTGTCCCAAAAACCTTGGATGAAGATTTTTTTTTTTTTTTTTAAGTCAAATTTATATTTTAATTCTTTTCACATTTTCTGTAAGGAAATATAAATTATGATGATGCTGTAGTTATTGTGCATACTTTTCCAGTTTCAAAAGGGAAAACTCTTCTTTGGACATATTTGTGGAAACAGCATCAAAAACAAAAGCTGCTATGTGGATATTTCCCATGGCAGCTGTAGACATTTGATAGCAGGCATTGCTAGCTGATGTGCTGTCAACTTCTGTGGTGCATGACTGACTGGAATATGTCATAGCCTTGCAAAACCAGTGAATGTTAATGTTTGACCCCCCCCCCCCCCCCCTTTTTCTTTTAACAAACCTGCATAGTCTTCTGTGTTTGGGAGGAACTGCTGTGCTGTTAAGTTTGTATTCCACTGAGAAACCTAACTAGCTTTCACTCTGAAATAGGAAGCTAGTTAGCCTGGGTTGCTAAAGTAAGCACTGATTCCCACTGGATAGTATTTCTCTTTCATGTTACCTTGTATTGAAACCCGCTGAGCGACTGGCAGCTCCTGCACAGCTCAGTGTTGTGTTCCTCTCATGCATATGTCTTACTAACGTAGTAAGTAATGTATTCAGTGCTAAAATTGCAGATGAGACTAAGCAGTGGCTATCTAATTTATTAAAATTATTACTTCTAATTAATATCTCGGTTTCATCTTCAATGAACATATTAATTTTACAGAGGGAATTAAAGTCTTGGCAGAATCAGCTGGATCAGTGATGAATGAAATGAAATTGTTACCTGACCTTAGTTTTTCATTCTTCACAAAACTTTATAATTCAGTGGTAGGCTCAGTTGTATTATATGCTGCAGGATTGTGGGGTTTTGCGGATTCCCCTGACAATAATGCTGTTCAGAATCGAGTCATGAGATGCTTTCTTTGGGTGCATAAATTCGCTGCTAAGCGAGCTACTGAAGGCGATGTGGGATGTGAGCCCTATCTTGTAAAGCAGAGAGGTGAACTGGTGAGGTTGTGGAACCTTCCATGTTCAGTTGCCAGAGGAAAGACTGTGAAAAAAGATCTTTCACTTGGATCGTGCACACAATTATCCATGGACACGAGAGGTTGCAACAGCATTTTCCACTGCTGATCACTGCTGATTTCATTTTCAAGAATAACTTGCAGTATGATATAAATACAGTTAAACAAAAAATAATAAAGGTTTATGAAGAAGAATGGAAACAGGAAGTTTGTAAGAATCCAAAGCTTAGAGATTACCTTCAAATTAAAGATGCTTGGCATCTGAGACACTGTACACACTCTATCTAATAAAACAGTTGTATGATTTGATTTGTACTTTTGTAACCATCAATGTTATTGTTAAGTGTCTTGTAAGCCCATGTCTGCTGGGCATCAGACAGGTGCATGATACTCAAATAAACAATCAATCGATCAATCATTTTAAAATATGCACAATAGGGTTATTTTAAGTTATAGTCAATAGATGATCCATAGATACATTATAGCTGACTATAAGAGCCACGTCGAGTCTATGTTGTCATGGATTTAGACAGCACATCTACGAGAGGGATAGACTGAAAAAACTCTGCACACTGATCTGAGCTCTTGGTTTCAGAGATATTGTTTCTGGCTATGAGTTGTGAAGTCGACTGACGGGGTTGTTTCTGCTTTATTCAGTCTGTTCCTGTCGGTGAGCTAATGCTAGCTAGCAGCTGTCTGCAGATATCAGGCTGATGTCTTGTCAACACAAAGACTGCCGATGAATTAGTGAACAGACTTTCAGTTCCTGCCCTGTCTGTGCTCAAAGTGATATTTAAAGTGGATGTGTGTACTTAGTTGAAGCATCTGCCACTGGCAGTCTATGTGTAGCTGTATGGGACAACATTCTTTTTTTTTCTTTTTTTTCTTTTTTTTTTTTAATATGCAGACTGATGATGCCCTTGTAAGTGGTTTTATTCCTTTTGCATTTGCTAAGGAAAATAAATCCTTGGTCAACATTTTATAACTAGCATGTGCACACATACTGCATTATGAACAGTTTTAGACATAACAGTTTTCTTGGTTATACAGGAGGCCCCTTCTTCTGTTTTTTTTCCAACTACTTCTGACACGGCTGATTTTAGCATCATCACAGTGTCCAATACAAAACTGTCATGATGGGAGTATCTCTTGCCGGTGTTTGTAAACAACAGTGCAGGGTGAAAGTGAATAATGAATTAACTGAGAATCATACTCTGGATGTGAAAAAGAAAAGAAAAAAAAATAGAGAACAAGGCAATAATGGATGCTTCAAAAACCTCTTCAGACACCCAACTTAAATTGGTTTTAACTCCACAGAGTGCAGGTTGTAGATGTTTATTTTCATTCAATTGTCAAGTGCTGCTGATGACAAGTTAACAGCCCTGCCACAGAATGCAAATCATGTTGGCTTTCTCATTTTGCTGCCAGGTGGGGTTCTCAATATGTCGTTCAAGCAAGACTTGCTTCCACTACAGAGCCTAAATAATGTATAATTGAAAACTCTGAAATGGTTCCATTGTCAGGCACTGTTGTTAAGTCCTGGCTTCAATGCTTGTCATCCTGACAAGCTACCAAATACCTATTTTTAACACCTCTGGCACATCTACCAATGAAACATGCCACTTCTTTTTAAACACTGGCAGGATGGAAAGGAAATGCGGTGCTATAATCAACCATGCGTGGTCGTTTGACCTATTGTATGACGTTATAAAGAGTTACAAACTACATTTAAATGTTTTACAGTATATGAGAGAGTTATGCCAAAAAAAACTAAGTATAATCTTTAGCATCACAACAGAGAAGTACAGGATGTTCCATCTATTGCATTGACAAAATTACATGACGTGAGGAAATTGAGAAAAAAGCCCCAGGAATAAAGCTTTGACTTGATTTTCTTTATGAGAACCCCTGTTGTACAAGCACAAAACATGAAATAAAATATCCTTTCTGGGATTCTACGTTAGTATGTTATAGAAATTCTGACCACTCATATACACTCTGCCTGTAGCCAGAGCTATAAATGGCTCTCCTGATGAGAGTTCTGTGCATTATAATCCCACATACTGTCATGTAAATCACGTCTTACGAGAGAAGACACTGAAATTCAGCAGTGAGTGCTGAAGACTAGGTGTAATTCTCTCTGAGAAGAGGATGAAATTGCAAGTCTTGACAGCTCTGAGTGTTAACATACACACTTGTTCCTTGACCACCTGATACACCCGGCTTCTGCAATAGCGAGACGAACTGATAATGGTGCCAACTGTTGAGGAAATTTTCATAGAAGGAAATTCTCCTAGACAGCAACGTGGTTACGCAAGTATACATGTGTCTACCAGATGCATTTGAACAATGAGGAATTTACTTGGTGATCACACCTTCTGATACAGAACAGGCATAGGTTTTCTTAAGTGTATATAGCTTTGTGTGTTGCCATGCCGTCTTTAGATCTGTTGTAATAACATTTTTGTCTTCAAAAAAGCAGAGAGAAACACAGCCAGCAGTGATGTAAATGTGCCTGTGTGCAATAACGATATGCCTCAAGTATTCGTGCTTTGATCTGAGCGACAGTTGAATCATAGACTCATCATTGTATGTGCACATGTAGGATTTACAGACACATTCTTATGCAGGTTTTGTTTTTTTCCATTGTTTTTTGCTGTTGTTTTATCACTGATAAACACTTTCTTGACTTCTCTTGCTTTTAGTGATACAAGATGCTATTTATCAAGTCTTTTTCTGAGGATCTTGCAAATGTTCTACATTTTAAAATACCCTAAGCAGCTCTGAGCGCTCTGAGGTTTATAGTAATATCTGTACATAGTACTCAAAATTGACAATATGCTTTTCCGACAGAGTGCTCTCTTTGTACAGCAAATCAACATCTGTAATAATAACAAAAACACACTGATCAACACACTGAATGCACAATACACTAGAGGCAACCTATATCCTTCCCTCCGTTCTTGGACCACACAAAGGCGCCACAAGGCAGATCATATTTACACATAGTGTATGTGTGGAGGGGCTGTCTTCAGCCATTAATCAGACTATAGCGCCAAAGTATGAAAGCAGGAATACGAATGGAGTTGTCCTATAAGTAATCCATGTAAACCTCTTCACACTTGCACAAAACACCTTGCAGGGTTTGGCTTGACAGAGAGGGAGAACAAAGGATCCAATATTTTTCCCTGCTTCCCTATGGCCAGCTAATAATGTACAGTCAACATGAGGATCGTCTGATACTGCAGGCTGAGAAAGTGTATACACGATGCCCACTTGCAGAATGCCCTCGATTTGTTACTTGGGTAGGAAGAGAATCTTTTCTTGTTTTGAATGAAAGAAACTAATTTTTCATCCTTGCACCCAACAAAATAACTTGAAGAGGAAATAAAGAAATGACTGACTGAAGCGAGAAAAAAGGAAGCACAAGTTGGGACAACAGAGGCTGACAACAGAGAAGCAGCAAATCAGAAAGAATTGTGGGTTCAATTGATTAAAAAAAAAAGTGGATTATTGCCTCAAGGGAACATGATGCCCTCCATCTAGCCAAGGGAGCCACCCAGTTCAGATCTGTACATTGCGGCAGCTCCCTACATGCAGCCTCAGCATGTGATGTCACCCTCACCCCTCTGAAGTTAGCTGTCCGTGTGAACCGCTCAGTTGTCATAACGCCTTTTGAAATCGCAACAGTCACAAGCGACGGCATGTCCAAAACGCATGTGTGGGTGCATGTCAGTCAGCTCCTTTGTTATTCTATATGTGCCATATGGGAGGAACATCAATGTCCGTGTTGCTGTGGGGGAGTGGGCTCAGCCATTACAGCATCATGTGGCCTTGTCTAATTGTCTCACAGCATTTTTCTTACCATTCATCGCCCCCGAATAAAAGGGAGCGGAAAGAGAGCGTAGACGAAGGGACTGTTGATTCTACATTGTATCTGTGAGAGATTCAGAATTCAAGGTGGGAGCGGTGAGCGAGAACAAAAGCCACCACAAAAGGCTGAGGTATGGTGAAACTGAAAGGGAGAGAGAGAGGGAGAGAAAGAGAAAGACGTTCATAAAAGCATATGACTAACAGGGTGCTGTTCTAACAAAGATGCGAAAATAGTCACATATGTGAGGGTCAGTGTACTCTCACTCACAATCCAGATTTTAATGAGAGACAGATGTGTGTGTTACTACTGTGGACGGTGCCGCAAGTGTGATCACAGAGCACCGCTCAGATATCTCACAAAACAGACACAGAAGTGGGAAAAAAAAGAGAGGAAGGGGAGTTATGTTTCTTTTTCACTTTGAGAGCATTCGGATAGGCAGACACAAGTAGAGGGCGACAATAGAGAACTCTGTCACCTAATCACTACTCCCTCATTTCTACTCTCTCTTCATTTCCATCTTCGTTTGAACTCCTCATTTCTTGCATTTCCTTCTCTTCCCTGATTAGTATTGTCCTGTCAACACCTGCCATATTTCTATGACACGCCGCCATTAAGTGCAGAGAGAAATTTGTTTTAAATTGAATACTGAGAGCTCTCTAAGACTGTTTGTGCACTACTGACAAGCTTTTTAATTAAGGTGGCTAAACAAACATGTTTTGCAGCTGAACAAAACAATACAGGTCCCTTCAGAGTGTCTAACTGTGAACCGTTGATAATAGCTGTGGTGGATTGCCAGCAATTCACATTGGACAGCCTAGACATGAGTGGTAGTCATCAAAGTAAAACAGGCATAATATAATCTGTTCCTGTCGGCTATGGAAGGTACATTTCACCTATGTGGGTTAGTGTACATATAATCTTACTCACCCAAAATCCAACTAACAATAAACAATTCAAATATTTTATTTTGTTTAACATGCAGCCAATTTTCATTAGAAAAAAAAGATGTTTTGGGGGAATAATAATACCACATGGGGTTTTTTTTCCCCCGCTAGCTTTCACTTTGTAACAATTTACATTTGGTCATTTCTTAAATATCTGGCAACTGAAGTATGATTAATCCTGCAATATATTCTTTGGCCACTTCAACAGCAGAAACAAGCTATAAACACAACACTCATATTATCATTATGTGAACTAAACAGCCAGCAGTTGCTAATTTATGCATTCAACAGATATGGAGTAACATTGCCGTTCACTCGGGTCATATTTGTGTCCACTGTCCATCATTGTGTTCCATATTTCCAATCTCAGAGTCAGGTGACAACTCTCTTCAACATCAAACATGGTAATTTTATAATAAAGAAAATATTGATTATAGTCAGTTTGAGGCTTGACAACATCTGAAAAGTGATAATGTTGTAGTTTAGTGAAAACACTAAACCACTTCTTGCTTGCCATGACTATATGGGCAACAGAACACATCCACTAAATGTAGCCTTAAATGCCTAATAGATATTATGTTTCACTGTCCTGACCTACAGCTGCTAGGGAGTTACTTGAAATGATTAGTAATGGCCTAAGTAATTCTAATTAATGTAGTTATATGATTTACAAGTAATTATCAACATTGCTGCTGGTAAAATTAATTGCAGTATAAAAACATCTTATCTAATTCCTCTCTGGTTGACTTATTTGTATTACTATACCAACAAAAACAGCTTCATGATCTTTAAATGAACCAAAACTCATTCAATTCAATCAACTTTTGAGTAAATACCATGTAATTGTAATTTGTGAGTTTGAACATTTCACTTTGAGAAACAAACATAGTCTTCAACAGACACACTTAATACTTAAGCTGGTAGTCGGAGTACATGACACACAAATAGATAATACACGTATTGAAGAGTCTTTATTGCAGTTTTTCATTAGCATGCACTGCGCTCTCCAAGCTTTCATGAATTCTTCATTCACTAGGAGATGTAATGAAGTCTTCCTTGTAATTTGGCCCATCAATAATTAGGAGACCTCAATGAATGGTCTCTGGAAATGGTGGCTGTGAGAAATCCTATACCATTAATATTGCATTGAACTCTTTCCGGCTTATTAGCGAGGATAGGTCCTTAATGAGCCAATAGTCCTTAGTATTGTCAATATTTTATCCTTATGTACCTTTGTCAATTGAGATGTGACTTCAAGGTTAAGGTTAATGACCCCGAACATGAGGGTCAAGAATGCAACGGAGAGCTGTTTTTGAGCCATAAGAATAACTGAGTTAACAAAAATGTTCTATATAAAAGTTTGTAATTGGGTCACTCTAACTGTGAAACACATTTCAAACTTTCATATCACCTTTGCTGCAGTAAGCTATCTTTTTTTTTTTTTTTTTTTGCTGAAGAGATGTAAAAGCAGAAATCTTACCCTGATGTGGCACCATACTGTTTTTAAAAATAAATTACTGCTTTAAATGCATGGCAGCTTCATTTCTCCTGGTCAAGATCCATATGGGTGCCTGTTCTCTATAACACAGAAAAGAAGCCTTTCATTTCCCTGTGGCATTCTAATCAAATCCCTCCCTGTAATTACTGACTGAGGAGAGTCCAGGTACTGGCAACAGAGTCAGGGGCATTGATACACTCTTTAATGGCACTAGTTGTTTATGAGCCTGAGTCCACCTACACGCACCGCTAATGGGCTGCACATAGCCCAGTCATGAATATGCATTCTCACCGTGGATGATAGTTTCAAAAACTAGACCACAGAATGAAAAGGAACAACAAATAGTGTCTGTCTGTAACTGGCTGTCAGCAAGAAAAGGTAATATGCAAATTTAGAGCCTGTCTATCTGCAGCATTGTATTGAATGGAGAGCTGCTTTTTGATATGTTTGAATAGGACTTGATCAAAGAGCAGTCAGTTGGATTACCCTGTTAAGACTGCTTTACAGCATGGATATGTTTTTTCCTCTACCAATGATCTGCAATATAACATCTTTTCTGTCCAAAGTCTTAACTGAAATTTATTGCTGCCAAATAAAAATAAAATTAAAAGCTGCTGAGCTTAAAAGAAAGCACATTAAAATATGTGTGGTATCAGAAACAATTAAGGTGCTGGGTTACACAAAAAGCAGCCGTGACGTTGAATAACCATGACCATTAATTGTACATCAAACACACCCAGAAAGAAACTTTTTTCATTGTAAGTCAAGGCTCTGTCAGCATACAATGCTAGAAAACAATAAAGATGTTATCCTCTACACAGCACGCTGACAGCTATTGAGTTGTCATTATACGATCATGAAGTCATTTCCATGCCTAACTTGAAAGCATATTATTATGATTAAAAACAAGAGGGAAATGTCAATCAATGCCAAGCCATTATTGCTTCATATTCTGTCTCTAGAGATCCCCACATGCTCATGTTTCATTTTTTTCTCCAGTTTATATTATGATCCTATTACTATCACAGTGGGGGGCATTTTATTGAATGTTTTCCCCAAAACCTGGGCAAAGTGTTTACTTAAACTTATAATCTTTGAATTCCAAGAGACAAGACTGATGTGTGAAATTATGTAACACAGTCATTTATCAGCCGTACTAGACAGGCATGATGCTTCTGAAGGCACAATAAAGAAGTTTGAGGTGAGGGGTCCTCAAATACAGTATACAGCACCACAGCTGGTTTTATATTCAATTATATTACAGACCCTGTAAGTACATTCTCAATTTCTGCTGGAAAATGCTGCAGAGCTCTTGGGGACCATCTTTTATCTTGTTAAACTCTGAATATAGGTATTGTTGGGACTATGTGTTCCACATAGTATAATATAGCACAGGTATTCATGGGACTATGTGCTGTGTTTCCTGCCACTGAAGTTGAATACATCTCTTATTCATGTATGATGCTGTCTTTCCACCGGCGCTTGTCAAGACTTGCAAATGTTAGTTTTGCAGTTATATAAGGGCAACAGCTATATCTGAGAGGCACAAACTGCCAGTGTACCCTTATCTATACTTAACATGGCAGCTTATACCCATAGGGGGTCTTGTCTTGCCTATTGTGTCACAGTTAGGGAGAGACCAGAGAATTTTGTTGGAATGAAATTTAAAATTCAAGAAAATCCATACGAGTTATTTTTGAATAGAAAAGGCAGATTCTTACACAGCATGTGTATTGTTGGAAAAATCACCTATATTATCAGAATATATGATTAGCACAAAAAAAAAAACTGTGAATTTGCCCTGTAAAGCAGCTTAAAGCTTGGTTTCAACTTTTAATCGTTTGTCATAACATTCAGTATTGATGACTAAATAAGCAACAATCAATCAAACAACATCAACAAAAACATTTTTAGTTCATCTGCTTCATTAGGACCGACAGTTGCATCTCCCTGGTAACATAAGCAAACAACTACTGTCATCACATTCTGATTGTAGTTCTTGTATTCCTAGATTGCGATTGGTTCACAAAAACATGTGATATCACCTTTTTCAACAGGGCCAGGCCAACTCCATACCAGCGAGACGTGCATAAGGATAATGCAGATATGTAATTTTCTCATGAAAAATGAGTGAGACTCTTCTAAATGTTTGCAAATAATATTGTTCAAGTGCAACCCCCATCACTCACTGTCAAACTCTGAAAGAACATATCTTTTTAGATATCCTCATGTCCACAAAACTGTCATCCGTTGCTTGAAGCACTGCCTCAGATAGTCATCCAGAATTCATAGAATCATTCTAAAACTAATAATCCAAATTTAAATATCTTTCTCCCACGGTACTTTGAGTAAAAAATTCAAGTGCGTGCACAGAAACATTGCTGACTACATGAGCTTCATTGCGTGACTGTGTGGAAGACCTTGACTGGGACTCCACCACGGTTAAAGCTGCCCAGGGTGAATTCCTTATCTGCATATTCGTGGCTCTGCATTTCTCCTGTTTTCTACATAAAAGTATAGGCGCTGCCTAATTAGACTTCCTGGGTCAGAGGTTACAGAGCTGGAGGAGAGAAGGGTCCTCCAGGGAAGGGCATGTCCAGATGTGGCTTTCCATTCCTTCACATCTCTTCTTTTTTCCATTATACCTGCTAGTCGTGCAGAACAGCTTGTGGACAGCTGCACATTAGACCTACAAGAATGGTTAAATAAACTGTTCACGGATACATGGATTCTGTATTTTTCTCCAGTATGTTGACGTATTGAGGCTATTTGTGCAGATATACTGTACGTTACATTCACAAACCACCACGACACAATTGCTTCTGACAAAGGATTTGGCTGTTTTTATTATTGTCAGTCAAAAGATTTAAAGCTGACACGAATGATGCTCTATTCTATAACTCTCAGGCTGCAGTTAATTTATGCTATTGTGCAGGAATAAATAGGAAAAGCCCCTGTTTAAAGACGGTTGTATTCCACAAAACACATCATCAATTACTAAACTCTGTCACTTTGATTCATAAGTGGCCCACGAGCAATATCCCAACACATGGGCAGCCTTTTCATCATCTTCAATTACTAAGGGAGGACACCTGCATCTGCAAACACATGCTGAGTTTGCCTACTTTAAAACATTTGTAGCAAAAAGCAGATTGTTTGGGATATATAAAAACAAATATTGATGCATATGGTGTGTGTGTGCAGTCTGAAAAGCATTGCTGACATAAGGCGGAATGGGACCAAAAATCAGGATTTGAGCTGTTTTGTGTCTGATTGCATAAGTATGGTAGGCACAGGTTGAGAGCTGAAAATGCTTAAGGCCGATGCTCACAAAACATACTGCTCAGAATGAAATATATTCCCAATCCTGACTAACTGCATTATCCAATTTCCATCCATAGCAGTAAGAGATAATAAAGTGAGTAAATGCAAATGTAAATGCTCCAGTACATGATGCATAATTGCCCTATTAATTGCTTGTTTGCTGCAGAAATGTTGCTGGGCTTTGGTACAATATCTCAGAGCTTGTCCCAGCGGAGAGATACCCCCCCTCTTCTTGCAGCCGTACTCGTTCTCTGTCCTCTATCTTCCTTCCTGTGGCCTGTGTTTACTGTATGTACTGAGGCAGAGAGCAGCAGTCTCATCACCATCATTTCAATGAGAGATGGAGTCATCACCAGCCAAGTCCCATCGCTGCGGCCCCAACACAATTGGAAGGGGGAGGGGGGGGGGCTGTGTTACCATGACGACCACATCAAATTGGTCAAAGTGAGACTATTCCAGCCAAAAACTTTGTTTTTTTTTTTGTTTAGTTTTCTTTTCTTTTTCTCTGTGATTGTTCTGATATGCTAATCTATCAGCAGCAGTAGTAGTGGTGGTGGGGTGAAGCAGGCTGGCGGGTGAAGAGGGGGAATAAAATTGTAATAAGGCAGCTGTGAGGGACACCAATCTGCAGGGAAAGCTACTTTATGCAGAAATCCAATTTAAGAGATTGGCTTAGCGGCTGAGTCATTGAAGGTAAATCCAATGGTAATTATAGGTAAATCAAAGGTGAAAGCATGCAAAACACTCCCGTACACAACTCTCTCTCCCCCTCTCTCTCATTTGCTCTCTCTCCACCCACCACCCCCCTGCTATACTCATTACTACATATCACTATGTTGCTTACCAAAGAGAGATGGGAGCAGGGTGCCGGGGCATGAAATATAACCATATCTGTGGCCCTTAGCCTTCATGGCTTCAATGAACTTGACATTCCTGCTCACACTTCATTTAGTTCAGTAATTAAACAATATCCTGTTATTTCAATGCCACTGGACAATTTAAATATTGTTTTAAAGGTCCCATTTTGTAGATGGTGAGATTTCCATGTCCTCTTTAGTTATAAAGCAGCTGTAGGTGCCAAATAAATACTGTGAAGGTATCAAAATGCTCAATCCACAGAGAAATGCACACACGTCGTATTCAAAAACTGTGCCTAAAAACAAGCTGTCAAGACTCTCTCTTTGTGATGTCACACCCATACAGCTCCCAGAGCACTTTAGTCCGAATTAAACTGTCTGTTCATTTCAGCGCCTGTGGTTGGCCTGGCTGTGTGTCACTCAGGAAACAATCAGCAAATCAGAGGCTCTGAGAGCAACACAAAAATCCCTGTTCTTGCTAGCACACCAAAGAGAAGCATGAGATATAATGAAAACTGTAAAATATGGGACCTTTAATACTTTTGCCTCTGCCTGTCAAATTCCTCCAAGTGCTGTAAAGCTGAGAAAACTAGCATAGACCATTTTGTCTTTTGATTGCGTTGACATCTGACCTGTGAAAACAGCCCTGCCTTTTGCAATCAACCTTATACTACAGCAGCAAGAAAAAAGCATTTCAACCCTTTGGAAGTAGGCCTACCTGGTTTTCTGCGTTTCTGAGTAGTGATATGATGTGGTATGATCTTCACCTAAGTCAGACCTGCTTAATGTTCAGGAGGAATTTTGGACCATTCTTCCTGCTTCAGAAACTCCTTCAGCTCATTCTGTAGTAGATTTACTTTGATGTTTACTGAGCTTTTCCCCTCAATGATGGCGAGCTGTCCAGGCCCACAGGCAGAAAATCAGCCCCAATTCCTGAAGCTCTGTCCATCGTACATCACCGGCAGGATGTTTTCATGTGTTGCATGTCCTTCCCATACCATGCAACCTTACTTTAATCAGTCCACAGAAGTCCCTAGTGCTGTTGAGTGTCACAGTGCTCTTCAGGCGTGTATGTAATTTTTTTTTGGAGAGCAGCAGCTTCCTTTGTGGTGTCCTGCCATGAACACCATACAACCATGCACCATGATTTGCTTATATTTGACTCATGAACAGAGACATTAACAAGCTCCAATGTTTATTTTAAGCCTTTTGGAGTCACCCACTTCTAGTAGCCACAGAACTAAATCATCTGCATTTATAGACAGTCTGTCTGACTGTGGACTGATGAATATCTAAACTCTTTGAGATGACTCTGGAAATCTCCAATTCTGCAAATCAACAATTCTTGATTCTAAGTCTTCTGAGATGTCTTTTTTGTGAGGCAAGGTTCACATCTTTAGATGGGCCTTGTGAACAGCAAACAAACAAAATGTTTTAAAGTAGTAAGCATTTTAAAGTATGTCTAACCCACACCTCCAATAGTTTTATTGACTGGACTCCAGGTTTACTAACTATTGATTCCACATAGCTTTGGTTAATGCCATTAGCTGAGGGGTTCACATACTTTTCCCAGCCAACATTGTGAATGTTGGAATGATGTTTTCAGTATGGGAAAGAACAATACAAATAGATTGTGTTTGTTCATAATTGTGACTTAGATCTGACTACATTTAGGACAAATTTATCCATATATGGAAGTAATTCCAAAGGGTCCACTTAGTTTTTCTTGCCACTGTATATCATTAACTACAACTAAAGCAAGGATAATGATCATAGTGAAAGTGTGCCAACTCAGACACCTTCTGCTGGGTAAACGCCAACTTCCCACCGGGGGTGGATGATTGTGAGGGAAGGCAACAAAAACAGTCAAATTTTCATAGCCAAAGAAACCAATCTCTCAGACAATAGCAAAGCAATACGAGGAACACAAGGTATTTTTTTGAGACTCTGACATATAATCCATGGTTTGACATTATGGAATGACATTTTAGAAGTAGCTTCCCTGCTTTCCTATTTGTTCTGCCCACTGAGACGCACAGAAGCAGTAATTTGTTAGATTGTAGATAGAGGGCTAATAAATAGCCGAGCTAGCAGCTCACAAGTCATTTATACTGACCTTTTATTTCAGGCAAAATCAATTTTCTGTTAATATGCCACTAATAAGGAGACACCTTTTATTTGTTTGGCTCTCAAACTGCATTGATGCTTTTTAGCGGAGTTGTGGCCAGACGTCCCGCCATTGCATTTTGATTTGTTGACTGAAATCAGCCACTTTGAAATGGTTCACTGAAAGCTGTAAAGGTGAATATTAATGTGACAGCCACAATGCAACTGGTGCACGGCACAGGAGTACAATCACAAGAAAACAAGAGCGGACGGCAGGGTTCAATCTGTTTTTTTTCCATAGAAAAGCAGCTCTGCATGGGGTTTACAAGGCCACCTAATTTATATTCGTACAATAGGTTGCCAGATTTTGTCTCCTGAAACACTAACCTGGTACTCCCCTTCTGTTTTCATTTGGATAAACTATTGATAAATCTACATCATAGACCGAGCTGTTTTTCAGTGCATTCATATGTTTAGTGTGCATTATTTGAGTGATGTCTCTCTTTATGGTTTTAATCCCTCAGCTGAAAGCAGAGGTTTGCTCTGTTCGGTGACACCTCTTGGAGAGCAGAGTCAACCTTGTAATAAAAAAGAAGCAACCATGTGATAGAATAATTTATTCACACTGTTAGTGTGGCCTTTATTTAGTATTTCAGTCTATTTGCAAACCTTCAAATGTGTAAACTGTGGTAGAGTTACATTAAAAAGACAATCAGATAGCAAATCAGATTGCAGCTAACATTTGGCCAAAGTTCCCTAGGACCGCTGTTACTGAAACTAACCTGTGTCCAGCTTGGGTCAATAAAGGCTGATAGGAAGAGGTTTGAGTCTAAGTTTCTCTGACAAAACAATCAAGTTAAGCCATAATGCACAATTTCGCCAGTGATGCATGTGCTTATGAAAGACTGTTTGATCGTCCCATGATTTGGTTTCAAGGCAACCTGGTTAATCTCCAAGGGTCTGGGGTGAAGACATATCAGCAGGTCTGTTGTTACCTATTGTCTCAATATGATTTATTCTCTTCCTCTCCTTGGAGAAACATAAAGGGACTGTGAAAAGGATCCAGCAGGCCAGGCAGCTGTATTATGGAGATTTGAGCCACCAAAACACTCATGCAAACACGCGTTCAGATCACAAATGCCAGCCTTGCTCATAGCATAAAAACCTTGTATTGTCAGTTCCTCCCCCTTGCCTGCATTTTTACTCTTCTCACTTACCTCTACTTCCCAATTTATATGTAAATTCCCTCTCCCTTAAACAATGCTATATGCACAGCTATCCTTTAGTGGCAGAGGCCCAAAAATCTACAATAAATAGCCTGAGCCCTCGCGTGGAAAGCAGCCATATGACTCACTGCAATTTAGTACTTTAACTGTGGCCTTGTGAAAACACCAAATGACACCTAAAAGTGTACATTTTCTACCGATGGCAGCTTGCAACTAAAAATATCATATTGAACATGTTGTAACAGCCAAAGCTTGCAATAAAAGAGAAATGGGAACAATCTGTCTGTTATACAAGAGTGTACGTGCTTCATCTTCCCCATTCACAATGTACCAAGTGTAATATTCACTGACATTGCAGTACAAGGGAGAGTAATGTAACGTCAAACCTAGATCTGAATCTATCTATCTATCTATACATCTATCTATCTATCTATCTATCTATCTATCTATCTATCTATCTATCTATCTATCTATCTATCTATCTAACAATGTAGTAGTAAAATACTGTACCACTGAGCTCACCCTCTTCTATACTTTTCTATGAGAAATTCAGTACTGTATACAGTACAATAAAAGCTGCCATCAGTATGCACACACTGGAGAAACGCACCAAACTGCACTTAATGTAGATCAAGTCTATGCATTTGTATTGACAAACACCCACACAAATGCATTCACACAGGATTGGCAATTCCGAGAATTCTATTATTCCATTGTTTTTTCCTCCAAGGAACGCTCTGTACCCTAATGATCATTTATTGATACATCCATGAAACATTTATCATCATTAACTAATTGCTATTTGCTTGCTTTTAATGATTAATGACCATAAATTAATGTGGAATTCTTTGTTTGATCACATAATATTGGAGTCTGAGCAACAGCACCTGCTAAAATTTTACTTCCATAATCAGCAACAAATGTGCCTCTTAACCCATTTGCTTCTTTATTTTCAATGAACACCTCAGTGGGAAAACAGAGGAGGGTTTCTAATGGGACTGTCCAAAAAAAGGAAAAACACTTTATATTTTCAAGATTACCCCATGCTGAGCTTGAGGGCTTTGAGAAAATAACTTGATAAGAAATTCTCAGAACTTGCAAGCTTTATTTGATGCCCTACCACTGTGAGGCGAATGGCCAAACAATATTTTGATGAATATGTTTTTTAAACTTTTCACTTTGGATAAAACCCCATGGCTAAAACTGCAGTGACTGTCAACAGATGGTGGTCAAAAAGTGTTAGGTTCATCAAACATTTATATTTCACCACTTACCATAAACAAGCTCTGTTTTGAAGCAGAGTCTTAAAAATACAGGAAATTATCTCAAAAGATGATTAAATTCCACTTAAGACTGCACTTAATGGTTTCGACTGATGCTGTAAGTGTGAGTTATGGTCTTCATTTACATTTATCATATATCACCTTGACCACAAAAATCCAACCGAAATACATAATTACACATGTTGCACAATGCACATTTTAAGATCTCATTTACACTTGTAGAATATTTGAGTAATTGGCTGAATAGCAGGGACTGCTGTGGTCTGAATGTTCTATGGAGCGTTAAACGATGTTGAGAGGTTCTGCCGTGGTGTTGAGCTAATACAATTTGTTTCCTGTGCCTCTGCTGCTTTGCTATGCTGGATTAGTTTTCTGCTTTCACTGCTCTGCCTCTATCCATCTGAAAGAGGGCAAGCCACCATCCACCAACAGAGGTGCAGAGACCAGTGTCGAGCTGGGCTCAGCACTCTGTCTTCTTATGATGTGTTGTACATGCACATGCAAGGGCACACACACGCACACACACGCGCACACACACAGAGACAGACAGACACACACACACACACACACACACACACACACACACACACACACACACACACACACACACACACACACACACACACACACACACACACACACACACATCCTTACTGTGTGTATTGTGACCAGTTTGCCAAAACGCTCCATTGCTCAACCACAGAGAGGGATTAATCTGTTGGCAGCTGGCCCTCCAGATCTCAGTGCAAAACGCCCATCTCCCATACCCTTCCTTCAAAATGAAAACATATCCTCAGAATCATCTCATCTACATTAGCCTCTTTGTCAGCATTCATTCTTAAAGGCAGGCAATGAATTGTGCAGCTCAGATGCTGGGTGAGAGGTCAGATACAGAATCAAGAGCAGCACGGCGGAGAGGGATTTAGCAAAAAGGAGAAACTGTGTGAAAAGGGGTGAGAGTGGAGACAGGGATGCAGTAAGCACGAAAGAAAAAAAAATCAGATGAGAAAATCAGAGGGAGGTGGAAACTGATTCAGAAGGAGGGTGTAGAGATGAGGTGGGCCTCTGAGAAGCCACACTCTGGGAACAAGGTGGGTGTGTGGGACAGAAACACGGGTCAAACTTATTTACCTCTCTGTGGTATCAGAAGAGACTGTGGTGGCATAGATGGTGGTGGCTTCAATTCCAAATCTTAAACTCACTTTTGAAATCAACAACTGAGACAAGTAGTGAGGCAGTAGCGTGTGTGGTTGTGTAGATTGGGAAATATTATTGAAAGCATCAGTGACTCCCTACCATGAAGTACTGTAATGTAACATGTCTCTGGGGATCAGCATTTGCTCTTCTACTATTAAATATTCCCATGGTGACTTATCCCTGCCTATTTATCATAATATTCATACAATGTATCTTACAGAAGTATTTATTTAAGGATTATAGCAGCAGAGATCAGGGGCTTTTATTATTGCATGTCTTACCACTGGCTATGCACTTAAATTATGCAGTAGCACCCCCTGTGGTTATAGTAGCTCATACATCTGGATTATTGTGTGAAAGCACCAAAGCCACATGAAATGCTAGATAGACAGTGATCTGCTGGTCAACACAATTTAAATTACATCCCGTCTGTATCAGGCTGATATATTATTATTTTTCTAATAAAGCCTTAAATTACTGAATCTTTTTGTAGTATGTAGGTGTATAGTGCCCTTCTCTAACTCCTAACTCCTCACTGAGCATAACACAAGTATCTACCCTTGATTGCTACTCATTATCATACACTTAAGTCTGAATGAAGGATGGAGAGAGAAAAAAAGGAGCATGATTTGATGCCGGAGGGGACTTCTACTTTTAAAAAAGGCTACTTTGTGAGTTCATGCTTTTGGAGTGTTTTGATATGTCATTCAAGTGGTTACCTCTTTTTCTTCCTGCCTCTGCTATACCCTCTAAAAACATTTCCACATTGTTACTACACACTGTGCAGCTGACTAAACAGGACCCCAACACAGATCTACTCAAACACACAAAAAGGAGCTATTTGTAAGTATTGATATTGCTACATAGCCAAAGTTAGCATTAATAGCTGTTTATTTACCGATCTGGAGGAAACATTGCAAGCTCAACATCTAACTTCATTCCTTTATTTGCAAAGAGCTGCCTCCAGTGGTTGAAATTTAATTGTTTTGCCTCTATTTCTAGCTATCACTTCTTTTCTTCTACTGAAGTTAGCATGCTAATCAGCCAGTCTGGCCAGACCTTCTCATCACTTTCCGATACAGAGTCACTGTAGGGTCTAGCTCTGCCCTGAAGAAGTAGCGCTGCTAAGTGGGTGTGTTATAACCTCTTGAAAATGCAATGATGGCTAAGGCTCTTGGCAAGACTGGTAAGTAAACAGCTGTTAATGCTAAACTTTCAAGTGGCTTTTTTAATGCTGGGAATGATTGTTAGTGCTGTAAATTACTAGCCTGAATCACCTGGTAGCACGATTCCAAAGTCCCGTAACCCCCCCCCTGTTTTTTTTCCCCCTTGGATCCACACTGATCTTATTCATGGCCTCTCTGGAATCCAACTGAGGGAAATCAGTCGTGGCGACGGAGAACTTTAATCCCTGAATATAGCCCTAAATCCAGCATTTTCCCATCTCTGTCTATGAGTCTTAATGTGCCTTTTCACACATGTATCCATCACACTCCAAAAGAAGATTGAAACGGTGCTTTATACTTAAATTTTGCACTTTGCTCCTACATTTCACAGGCACTCAACCTCTTAGTTAGGACCCAAGTTATTAATGTGCTGTGCTCAGCTCGCCACACACTCAGAAATGCATACACTTTTGGGTGAAGGGCGTTTCATAAAGCAGTGCATTATTATTATTAGAGCATGGGCGCTGTGCCCAGTTGCCAGTGTCGGGTTGAGCAGAAGCAGTCATTAAATTTAAATTGAGCAATATTTTCTTTCGATGCTGCGGGAGCTCGTGTAGGGTGGATTCATAGTGGCTCGGCACTACTCGTTTATTTGTTGCATAAACTCAACTTTATTTGCTTCACCCATATGAGTGCGTGCGTTCATCACTGGCACACTTTAATAAACCTGATGCATGATGCTAAATTGCTAACTTATTAGCATCCCATTGATGATGAAATTTATTAGTTGACTGTAATTTTGAATCTAAACAAAGGTGCAGCTGCAATATTCAACCCAGCAATGGTTGGAGGAAAATCAAGTCAGTTTGAAAAGTAAGAAATTGTTCAACTGAAAACATGCTTCCACATTAATATAAATTAATGCAGGGGCATAACAGCCCATATGCAGGTGCTCTGTATGTATTGAGATAGCCACATCATCCATATTCAAGAAGCTTCTACAATATGCAACTATTCAACATGAGGCTGCAACATGCATTATCAGTCCTGCCCTCCTCCTCTTCAGTTGGTCAGGTTCACTCTCCAACACTTGCCAATCATTCTGCTCTCTACTTTGATACAGTATCTAGCCTGAGGCTGAAGTAACTGGTATATCTAAAGCCAGCACAGGCTCTGACAAAGCAGCCGGTCAGTGCAAGCAAAAGTAAAAGCAAGTAAAAAAACAAAAACAAACAACAAAACCCCCAACCGTTCTCACCCACATTTTTTGAAAAGCATTGCCTGCCACACATTCCGCTGGAGCACCTTTTTCTTATTGCTTTCTAACATTTGTGATCTTGGAATTAAAATTAGGGCAATCCTAAAATTTTCAGCATCAAAAAGATGACATATTTACCTATCTTTGAAAACTTATGTCCTGTTTAATTTTTATACTCATGATTATTCTTTGGAAAATGGAAAAATGGCTCATTTATTTTGACTCAAGTTTGAAAAAAACAAAAAAAAACAACAGACAGAACCTGTCTGTTGGACATCAGTGTTGAAATATCTGACCTGCTCTTCATATAAATAATAGACATCAAAAGGAAAATGAATATGTCCACATTAATCCTGAATAATCATGGTGCATATCAGAAAACGTCTTTGAGGCGTTGAAATTTTGGGGCCTGTATTGGAATATTTCTCTGGTGGAACTGAAAATAAATACCCCCCAAAATGATATGAGACAACTCTTCTTTGTGAAGTTTTTTGTTTACATGAGAACATCATGTGACCTGCTATTTCAACTGTGTCCACTATATCAAAGTTGCTGCATAGTGTGGTGGTTCCTGGTCACGCCACAAAGACTCATTATCAGAAAACATTGTAATACTTGTCCTATTTTTACTCACTCTTACTGGTGGATAATGTTATGTTTTGCAGGTTGAAATGCACTTTAATTCCACATGGTGTTTTTCATTCTTATCTTAGATGCCAACAGAATGAGAGAGCACCTCTCCTATTATCCATTCAGTCAAAGACTGGCAAAGCAGTTAACTGCATGGCTCCTCTGCCCCTCATGCTTTGATCTTCCCTTGGCATTCTCTCAGCCTCAACCCCGTTTTCATCGGTGTGCATTAGCTAACAAAAGAGAGTGAAGAGAGGATAGATATCTCCCTGAGAACGGAGAGATCTCCACCTAGGGACTTCAAAGCAGGCTTTGAAGTTGGGCAGGAGACAGCAGCATACACAGAAGAGAGGAGACTCTCCACTGTCCTACTATGCTGCATCATTAACTCTTGACTGCTATTCACTCTACTTAGTTATTGAACGAGGTGTGACTCCTCTACATATACTGTTGACTGATAAATTCTTTTTTGTAGACCCTGATTTTCTACACACAGCTGTCTATTTCAGCACCGATCTCGAAGATGTGTTAAGGTCAAGGATCAAGCTCTCATTTCATCAAAGAACGAAGAAAGGAGTTTAAGACAGAAATACTCATGCACTGTATTTCTTCAGGCTTATCTTGGGAAATGGTAAATTCCTTACAATATTTACCCAAAAACTGTAAATTGGGATCAAACCTCACCTGCGTAACTGTCAGTCACTGAAGGATATGCATTCATGTCACTTTTTAGCCAAACTTTTGACACGGCTCAAGAGGTGAAACAACCCGAAGTTCTCCTGAAAATAGCCATCCACTAACCACAGTCTTTTGTTAATAATGTATAATAATATAATGTATGTATAATAACCAAGTGCTGCAGTGCCTGAACATAACCATAAAAACGTTTATATTTTAAGTTTAAAGTGAAAATGGTAAAATTTGATATTTTGGCATGAAACAAATATGGTGTCAATTAACATTTTACTGATATGTTCAGTATCAACATTTTGGTGGCTAAATGCAATACTTTTATTAAAATCTAGTCATTAACAGAAGACATAATCCCATCTGCATTACATTTCCTTCAAAATGTGCTGTTGCAAATTGGTTGTATATAAACATAAATTCTAGAAAGCAGAGTTGCTGTTGGACACTTTGCCAGTAAGTCACCAACTATTGGATAAATGTCTGTGACAATTCACATCTGGCACAATCATTCATGGTCCCCAGAGGAAGACTTTGATTATCCCCTGACTTTTCCTCTAGTGTCACTATGTGGTTTCTAATTGTGGTTTTGAGTGATATATCTCAACAAATGGTTGGAAAATTTGGTTCAGACACTGATGCACCTTGGGATGAATTGCAAAAATTTCTCCTCCAAATTAAAAAAATGTATTTATCCAAGCACTTTGGTGAATGGCTAAGTTTTTGGATAAATAAAAATTAATGAATTACCTGCAAAAACTAAAACATTCCAATTAGCCTCAGTTATGTTTGTGTAAAGTGCTAATTAGCAAATCTTAGCATGCTAACATGCTAAACAAAAATGATGAACATGGTAAACATTATACCTGCTAAAAATCAGCAAGTTACCATTGTCCTTGTGAACATGTTAGCATGGCGACGTTAGCATTTAACCCAAAGCATCACTGTGCCAAAGTACAGCGTAAGAGAGTTGCTAGTGTGGCGACTCTTAAGTCTTGTTTCTCTAATACAACCATCCACTTCTCATCATGGAGAAGCAAAACTAACCGAATGCTGAAAAACAAACATAAAACTAAGGAGAAAAGGTGAAACTCAATTTTATTTACGAACTCTGTATTTGCTGTCACATACTCACATGCAAACCAGTGAAAACAACCAGAGATAACTCTCACTCTACATTCTCACTGCTTCAGTGACAGGCATGGCTTTCAGTCTCACTTTTCACCTCAGAATGTCTCCTTTCCAACATTAATTCAAACATAGCACTTACACAGCTTGTTGTTACTATTTTTGGGCACCAGGTATCATTCTCACACTGACCCTGAAGGGGCTCGGCTAGATTTGTGTAATCCACCTGGGCATTCTGTCTATGTTTATTCACAGGGCTGTCTGGTGTCTTCCATTTTCCCTGCCCCTAAGAGATTTTCACTTGTTTTAATTGCTCTCTTTGTGGGTCTAAGATCCAAGAAGTCAGTTTCATTTATTTATTCATTTCATTTATTATTTTTATTAGCAGTTTTGTGAATGTGTTTTCTACATGCATTGTGATGATGTTGCCTTTCTTTTACTGACAGCAAACAGAAAAATCTTTCTAATCTAACCTTTGGGCCATACACTAAAAACAGACCCAGCACCCAGGTACCGCTGGGTTTTGAATAACCTTTGCTGCTGCTCTGTGAGAGCGTTCAGGGGTTCTGTTTGAAGTAAAGCTGGAAAATAGGTGAGGTGCCTCCATAAACCAATCCCACAGGATGTCTTGCTTTGTCTGTGGCCCTGGTTCCACCCGTACCTTTCTCTCTCCTCTGTTTCTACCTTCCATCCTCTCCCTGTCAAAGCAATAGGGCAGATATTGATTACCTCTGAGTGTGTGTTATACCTGGGAGCCATATTAATCTAACCATCCTCTATCTGAGTCACTACAGCGTCCCTCAAGGCAAAACATCTCGTGCAGAGATCGTCTTCATGAATTCAGTTCTTTTAGAGTATCTCTAAAATATACAGTATCACTGTTGGGTAAAACAGTATCATAATTACAGCCATGAACCTGAAGGATTTTTTTTTTATGCCCTAAAGTTTTGGTAATTTATTTGGAAAACGATGGTTGAATCCTCAGAGAAACTACGGTTTGAGGTTTCTATGCAAAAAGCTAGCATCTAAAAATGGAACAACCATCAAAAAAGCAATGTACTACAATAACTTCATACCTAAACCCTAACCCAGCACATGACAATGAAAATAGGTGTGATGTGTTGAAAGGTGTGAGAAATCCACAATTATGCACTTTAGCCACATGACACCCTCATAAACGTGAGGGGGAAAATATGTTCTTGGAGATCAAGGAGTTTAGAGGAAACTCAAGTTAATCACAGTGCTTCACTGAGTAACATAATCACCTCACAGCAAGAAGGTCCTGGGTTTGAGGCTGAGCCAGCTGGAGCTTTCCAGTGTATACGACATGCAGGTTAGGTGAGTTCCAAATCATCCATAACTCTGAATGTGTTTGTCTGAGTATATGAGTTATTTCTGTGATGGAGTGGCTTCCAGCATGGAGGACACCTGCCTTTCCCCCCAATGCCTGCTGGGATAAGCTCCAGCCCCGTGACCCAGGACAAGATAAGTGGTATAGAAAACGGAAAGATAGATGAAACAGTAAGCGGTGCAACAAAAACACAAAATGTTTGTATATCAGAAATGTGTTGGAAATACATATTTCTGTTTCCAAACATCCAGCATGGAGGGGTTTTGTGCATTTGAGGGGGGGGGGGGGGGGTTATCAAAGATGGAAAACCAATAAAACCTGGCCTCTTAACAAGCAATAAGTCCGCAGAATTAGTAAAGATTTTCTCTCTCGTTTGTTGGGAGTCTTATGGTTGGTTCAGACTAGGTGTTGATGAGCCATGTCATCCCAATTAGGCCAGCACCAAAAAGCAATCTGTTCTCAATTGTTATCTGAAGAAAATAAGGGTGGAAAGGCGAGACAAAGCACAGAGCGAACCAGAAGGAGGTGTTGATAAGCAGTGGCCTACTGAACAGAAAATCATTCCTCTAACATGTGCCACCACAGAGTGTAATCACGTTGATTGGAGAGGGGAGTTTAGGGAGTTTATTTTGCCTGTGTACAATTTGTTATTAAGCATTAGTATTTTAAATATAAAAGTATTTTTTCTTTTAGGGGAATAATCAGCTGTGTAACAAGTGTCTTGTCTCTTACCATATAGATATTGCAGTATCTGCAGTTTCCTACGCAAGTAATGTGCATGATTTTGGGGAATATTCACACATTAACTGAACTATTTTTACTTTGTTATTATTAAGGCTGCGTTAATCAAAATGTTTTTAATTAATGTCAGATGAAATGACTGTGTGGTGTGTGTGGAAGTGGCCACTTGTAATGACAATTGAATTATCAGCTAAATGTGTATTTTTCCAACTCACTGTCTTGCTTTTATGTCGCCAACAGTTACAATGGTTCAGTGTCACCATTCCCAATAAATGATATTCCAGCCGTTTTGAACAAACAAGCTCCGCTAACCCACTGTACAGCACCTGCTTACCAAACAGCTCACAGAAAAATGAAAGTAAGCTGGATTCTTTTCTTCTTAAATGGTATTGTTCAGCAAGATTTTAATCAGGAATTAGTAGGGATTAATATGCATTCTTAAAATAATAAATCACACTTCATGAAGTAGCAGAAATTACTTTGTTCCAGTCCTGGTATTTATAAAAATGTATTCATATCCAAGCTATTAGTTATTGAAAAGAGGCTTCTGAAATTAAAAAAAGAATATATGTAAGTTTAAATTCCTTTGTAGTATCAGTTTTTATTCAAGCAGACCATCGAGGGCTCCATTAAGTGCAAAAACTTGAACAGCTCCATCAATCATCAAGCTGATCTGATGGAACTCATCCATCAGGAGCATTAGACATTATTTGATTATTTCCACAACACCTTCTGTAGAAAATAGCTTCTTTTTTTTTCTTTAAGTCAACAATTCTGATCATTGGCAGAAGGTGAATAGCCTCTCTTTGAAAAGTATCAGAAATTTGTAAAGATTTTTATCCTACTTTTGATCCTTTTTATGCATTATTTTGCTAAAAGGGATGACATGTTCTTTACACATTTCATTATTGATGTTACTGCTTTGGGCTGGTTTAAAGTTTATCTGCTATGATATGGAAAACAAACTGACAACTACATTTTGCTCTCTGAATGTGTTGGCTGTGTATGGATGTACATAGTTTTTATTCTTTCAAGTACTGTCCTTGTATTTTATTTTCAACCTCGGTCTCTGTTGCAAACGCAGAGGCAGGCCAGATGGGGACTGGTAGGATTAGGTTTCATTTATGTATGTGAGTAAAATGAGCCATTTCCACTTTGGCCTTGACTAAGGTCTCCAAAACATTACAAACCTTCAAAAATAGACAAAAGATGCACTCACCGTATGCACTGAAATTAATTAGATGGTTATTCTGGATGGTTGCCACCGCACTTCTCTGAGTGTGTTTTTAATTTTTCCTGACCTCCCGGCAGGGTGGAATAACAAACAGACAATTTTGCATTCACAGCTTTGCTCCCTTGTCATATAACAGCCACAAATGCACATTTTAATAAGGCAAAGGACAGGTTAAAGCATTGTATGCAGAAACTACGCAGCATGCATAGAGCAATAACCCCTTGTTAAGAGGCACCCTGTCTAAAGCCACAAAATGCCCCACACAATATGCATTATTTTCAACTTTGCGCGTAACCTTCGCATTGTTATTCACCAGTAGCTGTTATAATCTGAGATGTTATAGCATCGCTGATACAGTTAGTGTTTTGGCAGCATTGTCTCTACCTCCCCGAATCATCCACCAAAACAATCAATACTTGTGTAGTGCATAAACTGAGACTGTATTGAAGGAAATAGATCTTTGATGTTGTGTTGCAGCATGGCACTGTTGCTCCAGTTAGCCACTTTCCCTGATGTGCACTTAGTGGGACCTCAGAGAGTCACTACATTGAATATGCAATCCAAGTGTGAACACAGAGGCACTTTGTACCAACGCTGAAGCCTAAACAACACTTGTCACCTTCCTTTCAGACTAAGCAATCGGCCTGTTCTTGAATGATACAGCAGCCTTTAGAAAATGTCTCAGGTGCCACCTTTTCTGGACGATTTTAGCTCATATTTTGGGTCTGCCATGAATAAACAATGTTGGGCTTTCATGACAGTGACAGCGAGGAGTCAAGCCATGGTCGAGGGGGGGAGAACAGAAAGGGTGTATGTATGTGTGTTTGAGAGAGATATAGAGCATACATGTTTGTGTCTGAGCAGTGTATTTGTGTATGTGTGTGTGTGTGTGTGTGTGTGTGTGTATGTGTGTGTGTGTGTGTGTGTGTGTGTGTGTGTGTGTGTGTGTGTGTGTGTGTGTGTGTGTGTGTGTAGGTGTGTGTAGGTGTGTGTGTGTGTTTAGTGGATGCAGCTGGACTGGATGTATTATTGATGTGCTGTTAGCACTCCCAGGGAGTTGCAGTCTCATCAGAGTTTGCCAGGGGATTAACAGACTCAAAAAACGCAAACTGGGGAAACAAAGGAAAGGCACGAAGCATATCCCTCATCTGAATCCCAACGCTGTTCCCCTCTCCCACCCAGAAATGAGCCATCATTTAAAAGCAAAAGGCATTATCTTCACATGGAGACATCTGGCTGGGTCAGACACAGTAGAATTATTGATTAGTTTTGATTTTATCTAACGACCTGCTACAGTGGTACAGTTTTCAAATGAAGCCACATTTGTAATGACTTTCCACATGATTACACAGTTGGCACAGTTGAGGTGGTTAACCCCTTCTAGTTGCGCGTGTCTGCCTCTCCTGTTCACTAAATCACTTGTCTTTCTCCAAACAGCTACATATTATGGCTGCAAGCAAACACACAGACACATACACACACAGACACACAGACACACACACACACACACACACACACACACACACACACACACACTCACACACACACACACACACACAAAGAGTGATATACAGGTCCAGCCAGTGTATCCATGAAGGCCACATTCCCGCTCTGCTTCCTGTCATCCTCTATTATGGTTTCATTAGGCCGGGGAGAAGCACAGCCTGTGGATGGATAGATGGAGGAGCACCATTCCTTTTCTAACACACCAATCAGGGCCAGACAGAGCACCACAGAGACTCATATATCCACCTACTTCACTCTTTCTTTTCTCTTTTTCTTTCCCACTTTTTGTCCGCCACACATCCTCCACACACATTTATGTTTGCATTTTTATTATTATAAAAACATACTACGAGTCACTGTATGCAAGCCCACAATAGAGATAGATTTTTTTTTTTTTTGGGGGGGGGGGGGGGGGGGGGGGTCATGTTTACCATCTTTTGTTAGTGTGATTACATTTACTAATTAGCACAAAACACAGTTGAGAATTTGGTAAACCAAAATATGGCACAAAGTGAGATTTCGACCTCATGATGGTTCTAGAGGTAAAGTCAGCGATCACTAAAATTATTGCAGCTCATGCTGAAAAGAACATGAATATCTGTACAAAATGTCATTCCAATCCATCCACCAGTCGTCGAGATATTTCAGTCTGGACCAAAGTGGTGCACCGACATTGCTGTTCCTAGAGCCATGTTGCTAGCATTGCTGAAAGTGCTTATATAATGGGTATGTATGAGTACCTGGTAATGATATGATGATGTGTTCAGCGCTTGCAGTGGGTCCACTTTTTCTTCCTTGAATGGTATTAAGCATTGCTATCTGTTATTTTTTAGGATAACAACCTTTTTGAAATGAATGTGCACACAAGCGCCTGCGTGTGAGAGCATATGTGTACACAAACACAGGCAAAAACAAACTGACTTTTTGTCCACGGGTGCGTTTGTATGTGTGTGTAAAGCTCAGAGGTGTCTCTGCACAGCAGGGGAAATACGTTCAGTGCGGGGGCACCTTCAGAGGCTTGACGCCAAAGGCAGATCTCAGCCTCCTGCCAGGCCCAACCCGGGAAGACGGAAAGACTTTAGAGGGTGGGATTCAGTCCCAGGAATCCACCCTGAACCCACATTAAAGACTGACGATGCCAGACCGCACCGGCCTTGAAGATCAAATAGAGAGAAGATGCAAGCTGTGAACCAAGAAGGTTTTGCCATGCCAGTGTTTAATTATTGACATTTCCAGCGCTTCAAGTCAGTTTTGTCAACTCAGCAAGAGAAAACATACTTACATTTTGCTTTAACCCAATTAGTTTCATCAGACCGAGGCTTGTTTGTGCTGCAGTAATGATGAGCTAGCTATAAATAAAGTAGAACTCTGCTGCTGCTGGATGAAAGATACCAACATTGAATTTACATTCACTCTGAAAATATAAATAAACAAAATGTATTTTTGTACATTATGATGGGGACAGGTTGACATTTAGGGGTGGAATACTTACAATGCCTGTATCATTCAGAAAAGCATGAGTGCTTATCAAACATCAACACCATAACATGCAGTTTCAAATGTGCGCAATCCTTTTCATTCTGTGATAAGCTGTATTCTGGCAGTCACAGCACTCAACACATTGTAGCTTTTGTGAAAGAATCCCCTCTTATGAACGACTGCCACGGCAATGTCAGAGCCTTGGACACCATAGATGCAGTATCTCTGCCTCAGTTCTTTTGACTGACAGCTGACAAGGGTTTCCTCACAGTTTGGGGTCTAAGAAGCCCACATCCCTGGACACCATAATCCTAATATAATTCCCTGTGTGTAATAAAGCCTGTTGCACTCTAAAGCAAATCACATTAAGGTGCAAGGGGGTTTTAGACATGTGTCTTTATCCCACCAAGAAGGCACAGTATGTGGCCAGCTCATGTGTCATTTCCTATAGACGGCACTCTGACTGACACCCAGGGAGATGGTAGTTCCCTCATACCGCTGCTTTTCCAGCTGAGCGCCATGGGATACCTCGCTTCTCCCACTACGAATGCAGCGGAAGAAGCATTGGAGGAGAT
Organism: Seriola aureovittata; assembly: GCF_021018895.1. NCBI lineage: Eukaryota > Metazoa > Chordata > Actinopteri > Carangiformes > Carangidae > Seriola > Seriola aureovittata. The sequence goes on from NC_079375.1 coordinate 16,096,492, forward strand.
GAGAAATTTATAACTTCAGAAATGTTTAAAGTCGGGGCCTAATAGGGGAATAAAAGAGAAGGTCAGGGAGCGGGATAACTACAATGTGTTCCAATGATAAATGTGGAGTTTCAGCTCCTACAGTTTCTTTTACTAAGAATCTTACTCTCAGACCTTGTTTCCTACGCAGTCATTAACGAGCCAAGGTTCAACCACTGAGCAAAATGCTGATATAAATGATTATAACTAAAAAAACAAAGATAACCTCAGACTAAATCAATCCATTGTTCCATGTTTCAGGGATCCCCTGTTTGGGGAGCTGTACACAGGACTTCTACATTGATGGTGTGTGTGGGGGAGTAAAGTGGCATATACTGGAATAGCTCACCTACAGCATGAAGACTTGTTGAAAAAAAGCATGCTAACTCAGTGAAACCATTAATTGGCAGAGGGAGACCTGGTGTGATGTGAATAATCATCATCTTCCTTCTATATTAGACTCATATTGAAATCTTTCTTAGTGTATATTATCCGGAGCGAAAGTTAGGTGTCTGTTTTTAATTGGCTCTGAAAGACATTAGGCCACAGTGAACTCTGAGTCTAGTTCCTAGAGTGTGAGCCAAGAGGGTAGTCTCATTCCGAAGTCATCACATCCAGGTGCTTGGTCAGGACGCCACGGCATCACTTTTTAAACACACTGGGCACCCCTTTAGCATCATTTTTTCAATGTGCAGGGTAATCTAATAGACTTCTTATGTTCTCTGCAGCGCTGAAAGTTGATGCATGAGTTAAGCAGACCGCAGCCCTGCTGTCTGCTGACATATATGGGGCGAGACCGCATTATGGTGGACTTATTTCTGTATTAAACCACACCACAATCTTCCCCTAACATTAACCAAAGCTTTTGTTGCCTAACCCTGACCACAGACGCAAACCCCACATCTCTGGTGTGACATTTCACACGCTTTGTACGTCCACCATCCACCACATAACCTCTTGGCGACTCTGCTGCAGTTCATAAATGCAGCACTTCATTCATTCAAAAAAATATGTTGCTTGTACACATTAGAAAATGCCACTAAAAGGGTACCCAGAGCATTAAAATGTGACTCCAAGGGGTCCTGACCAAGCATCTGCATGTGAGGAGAACAATGTTGGAGCCAGTGAGCTACAAAGAGATCACATAAATCTGAGAGCAGCTCTTAAGCTGATCAGTCAGCTCCTCCATAATTTGATTACAAAAGACACAGGGGCATGGACAGCGTCTTCCTCACTATGCCAATATGTTGCTCAAACATCTCAACAAACTAAAACCTTAATGTTTGATCTTTGCTTCATAAATTGAATGAATCTCGGGGGCGGATCACATGAGAACATTATGAGAACAATGTCACCCAAGGAATGTTGCTGCCACTACCTATTTAAACAATTATTATATTAAGTTCTTCGAAACTAGTAATGTGATCAGACAGTGTGCGGCTACATTTGCTGGTAAACAAAGCTTAAGTCTGTGCAGATGACTGCAGGTTCCAGTAGGTTGTATTTAGCAGCCAGGAAAGCAGAGCACTGGCAAAATACTTGAATAGCAGTGTTGCACATTTGAGGTTCAGTCGCCTACTGTATGAGTCAAATCAATAGAGATGCGATACAAAGGTAAGCACTGAATTCTCCCCTGGTGACTTCATTTTCCTCACCAGCAATAAAGCCAGCAGAAGGAACAGGAACGTTCTCACTGACAAAAAGATAACCTTCAGTGTAGTCGCCGTTCAACTCTCCCACACGAATTTCAAAGGAACTGTAGCACTCTACGGTAACAATAGCCTATACTATGTGTCCAGAGCCACCTAGATGAGTAATTTACAGTGGAGGAAGTCACTGCTGACCTGCTGCTGATTTCATCATCTGGCAAAACAAGCAAAGGAACATAAAGCTAGTTTTAAAGTTGCGGTTTATGGTCCACGAACTGTAAACAGCTGAGGCAGAGACCACGTATGAAGTATTTTTGACGTGTCTGAAAAAGACTCTTTTGAGTTGACTTTTCAGCCATTCTGGCAAGATAACTCTCTCTGTGCTCACCACCACCTCTTGTTCTCAATGGGACTATGTCATCAAAAGTAACCTCGAACTTTTCTATTTGGCTCACTGCCTCCACTTTGCACCCCAACTTTAATAGGTGATGCATCAGATTTTAAAATGCCGCTAGCACTGTTCATCCGTCTGGCCTTTTGAAACTTGATGTTCTCTAAATGTACTCATGCTTTAAAGTGCTCTCTCAAGTTTAAATTGCAGAAGATATATGGTCTTACCATCACAGCTGCTGACACAGTCCACTGATGTCACTGTTGTTTACCACAAATAAACCTCCAGAGCTGCACTTACAGAATATGTAGGCTTCAGCTCAGTCTTGACCGTATAGTATGTCTTTGGCTATATTTGTCTATCTTTGCCCATTTTGTTATCCTCTTCCTAAAAAATAAAAGAGAGAAAAAAAAAAAGCATCAGCCCTTAGTGACCTCTGTCCATGCCAAACTGTTTATTCTGCATCTGCACCAGCTTAACCTTGTCAGTCTCCAGCCTTATTACCAACCCTGCTTATTCCATATATTACTAGTGCATGCAGATGGAGAATGTTCAGCAAACTCAGTCAGGCATAACTAATCACTCTTTGCAGATTGGTTCCTGATTTTGACAGGTAGCTCTGGTGGCTTGGGTGTGTGATTATGTGCATAAATATCAGGGTGGGCACAGGTTGCCATTGTCCTCACTGGTTCTAAAAAAAAACAGACTCGGAGGCAAGGTCATGACATTAACCCTCCTTTTTTTCCACCTGCTGGACATGTGTTTTAAGTTTCTGAAAAACAATATGAGAAGTGTTTTTGGAATAACTTTTTTTCCCCCTCTGGAGCAAAAATTCTCCTCCAACATCCAACCTTTCTTTGTAGGAGTTTTACAAAGACTTCTATTGTTTTTGTATGAGAGGTAATATAGTCATTTAATTTCAGCTACAGCACAATCATCCAGCAATAGCTCTTAATTCTCAGATATCCAGGGTGGAATTGTAGAAGAATTCAAACTAAAACCATTTAATCATTTTTCTTTGGAGAATCGATTTGATTAGTCTCACAGATAGATTGTTGGGGGACTAAAGCTCAAGACTGTTTCTCCAGAGTTTTGTGTCAAACACCCAAACCCAGACACAGATAGAGTAAACTTGTTGTCACTGATGCTTTTAGATACAAGATACAGACTGTGGCTGTCTCAGCCTAGACAGAGAAGCTATTCCAACGGGAGACATTAGTCTGCAACTCTGTTTTTCACTGCAGAGTGGCTCCTCTTACTATGGCTCCAGCCTGACAATTCAATCCACTGTTCGTTTTCATGCACTGAGCCTGGCAGCAAAACCACATCTGAATGCATGAAGTGGTCTCAGCAGCCCTGACTGTAAATGAGGCCCAGACATTGTTGTACATCACATAAAGACCAATGGGAGAAAACTCACAGTTTTCAATTATTAAAAGGCATGGGGAATATCTGAGGCCTCATACTTTTTGTATGTGGGTGTATCTATTTATAAGGAAGCTTGGTCTGCGCAGATTTTGCAATAACGACATGGTGTCTTTGCCTCCTGTTTTTATTAGTAGTCAAATTGAACCTTTTCTATTTCTTACACAGTAAGTGTACTTAGTTTGCGTCAGTGTAATGAACTTTTCAAAGTAGAAATACATCTTTTCTTGAACAAAGACAAGCTCTCCCAGCATCTTAATATCACAGAGATAATTTTTGGGTCAATTTGACCCAGTAGTGGGTCTATCTGAGGAAAAATATTTGACCATTTAAAAAAAAAAAATTGCAGGACCTTTTCATTCCCTGACATCTATTACCCTCCTCTTCTCTTTTCCGAAACTTCAATATATTATCCAACAGCAGTCAATTCAGTGAGACTTCCATCTTCACTTAGCAGATGGGGGCAAAATAGATAAATACAGGAGCTAATGTGGGGGTCCTTCCATCATTACTCTCCCCTTGAATCATTTATGCACTACTGGAGGTATCCAGTGATATAGGGAAAAGGTTGAGTTCTGAGAATGCCCTAAAAGTGATCGACAAAGTGCAAGATATTGTTAGTCAGCTGACAATGTAGAGCTGGCCTTAAAGCTCAGTCTTTTTTCATGTTGTCCACCCATGATTACAGCTGATCTGCAGGATCCAGCAAAGTAATCACTGTCTTCAGTTTGAATCATGGCATCTGTGTGTCACTATCAAACTGTACATTATTTGATCATGACGCATCAAAAAATATGCTTGTCGTCATCCCTACATTTCCATGACACCTACTCAAATACACATATTTTGTCATCACTATCTAGAATGATACCAACTAACTGTAGGCAGCATATGAATGGGTTAAGAAGCTGAGTGAGGCATCATACTGCAAACAAATCCATTTTTTTATCCATCGCTCCTGAATTTTAAATGGAACGTAATGACAAGCTGACTTGAACACACTGCAAAGACCAGTTAACAGTTGTTCATGCCAACATGTGTGAGAGAATATAATAATTAATAAGTTAAAAAAAAACAAACAATAAAATAAGAAACTGGAAAACTATCTTCACATATGGTAAAAACGAACGCATTGATGTGCTTTAAATTGACCCTGTCAGCCCAAAATCTTTTGCTTGTGGGTGAAGTAAAGAAAAGGCAACGAATAAGAAAAAACTGCACTAAATGATGAAATCACCGATTCACTAGGCTGTACAGCAAATAGCTCTGAAAATAATTCAACATGTTCAATCGGCTGAATGGCTGTCAAAAGGCCAAGTGAACACAACATGAAAACTACTCAAATGGTTGGCTACGCATGGCCCAATGGCACCAATGGCTGCCTGCGGCTTGGTTTGTAAGGGCTATGGGTGTATTGGAGAAAAAAAAAAAAATAAATAAACTGAATCCCCCATTTCGAGATGGCGCCCCATTCATTGAAAGCTGGGTATGCATAAGCACGGAAATCCTTCTCTGGACAAATCGTTTAGGAGCATGCACCTTTTGCATTTCTCACTTTTCAAACTTATATGGACCAAATGGATCAAATTCTGACAATACAATCATTTCGGGGGAATGCCAAGAAAACATAATTCACAGTTTCACAGCTGTTGCTTTTGTATGATTGGGTATGGGAAAAAGTCGTTTTGGGGCTGGTATGATGTGTGATGTTAGGATTACAGCTTGGGTTGCATATCGGGGAATAAAAGTAGTCAGTGTAGGGTCCTCACAAATATTGCGTGTGTGTGCATATGTGGCACAGGTGTGTGCGCATTTAAGGGGGAATCCACAAAAGCAAAGCATGGCACTCTGGAGAAACCTGATTAGGTTTGAGTTGAGCTCAGAAATCAAAAATTAAATTAATTTGGGAGATGCTCCGGCTCTCTACCATTACCTGAGGCAAAGCCATTAAGTTAAGAAATAGCTGCTCAGACTCACCACGTGCATGGTTAATCTAAACTAAGCTGATAAAGGTTTTCTATTGATCCCTAGTACACCACTGATGTGAGGTTCTGGTATGTGAGTAATTAACATCCATAGCTGTATCATGAGGAACATTCCTCATCGTCATGGTCTCTGAATGCAGGTTGCACCCTGTATAGCTAAATAGGGCATTACTCAGGCTTTAGTGACAAGCTCCAAACAAGAGAATTCATTTTAGAGACATTCTCTCTTTTAAGTAATCAATACTGTGCTCAGTTGTAGTCTGAGGTTATATGTTTTAAAAGTTAGTCATTAGGGACTAATGGGGATTCATGTTTGTCTGCCAGTTATTCATTAGCCAAACGTAAACCCTTCGGAGAGCTGTGTGTGTCTCTGTGTGTATGCACTCATGCATTCACATATGCGCTATATGTAGGCATGTGTGCTTTTGTGCTTTGGCATGCAATGACATATTTATATTATCCCATTTCCCCACAGGAACTGGGTTTGAGAGAGAGTGTGCTCCTTTGTACTTGAACAGTCTCCATGGGGACTTGTGCTTTTAGTGATTCTCTCTTATCTTCTTTTACCCTTTGTGATGGTGTGTAGCGTGACATTTTCATTTGCTAAACTTACCAGAGCACTACAAGAATGCATCTGAAGTGTTTTCCAACAGGACAAATCTATAAAAAAGGTCGGAGATAACTATGAGAAGGTGACATTGTAGTATTTATTTCATCAACTTACATTCATGAGCCCCACAATTTAAGGATAGATATGACTCACTAATAAAGAACTCAAAAGGTCCCAGCAACCTACGGCTTGTGCTTGGCCAGGGACAGTTTGGCTTTGGAGTGGACTGTCCGAGCGGAAACTCGCCTTCTATCAAGGTTTACTCTTTATACAACCTTTAATTATTTGTGACGATAGGCAGACATTAGTTGTGCTGTGTGTCCACATATCTCTGAGCCTTAAAATTAAGCTCAGTAATCCAGGCTTTACACCACAGATTCATGATTTTCAAAATCAATCTGTTCAACTTCTCCCATGGGTATAAAATCTAGTTATGGATGGATGAGAGATAGTCACGGATGTTATATTCAGCCAGTCTGAGGACTGCTGGGACTACTACTGGAACTACTTTTTTATTTTATATTTAAAAAAACAAAAAAAAACAAGAACAAGACACCCATCTCGCAGTGACAACTCACTATATTATGTCCCATAGGCCACCCACTACCAGCCATATCATCACAGGGCCAGCACTGTGTCAAATCAGTAACATTATGCCCTGAGGGTTTCCATTTCAGAGTTACGTCCATTCAATAATAAGTTATAAATCTCTGATGGGAGATAGTCCAGATGTGGCCCGCTTGCTTTCAGAAATAACAAATCATTACCAATAAGTTCAGAACTAATCCTTTCATATCGAAATGTATTAAAACAAATCTCTCTGTACAGCAAGGTAGCAGTGAGGTTAGCTACTTTAGCAGAATACATTTCCCTACCAAGAGTGATAATTTATCAAGCAATTATTTTTTCAGAGAGGGAACTGACACATCTTAAGAGGGTAAATTCAACAAAGACCTTTCTTGATCTTGATCATAAAAATCCTTCTAAGTTTCTAAGTAGTTCAAAAAACTATAGATAAAACCACTAACAAAAAAAAGTGTTTTCCTAGTTTCTTGTCACATTTCCATGCAGAGGAGAAAAAACTGTGATCAAATTTGTTCTGGTTAATGGGAGTCACTGTGATACATGGTCTCGATGAAAACAAAGCATACATCTGTTGAGGAAGACCATGAGATGTGCCTAAAATATCCTGAAGAAGCTCAAAGGTGGACCTAGAGAACTTTTTTTTTTTGTCAAACTACTTCTTCCAAGGTCAATAATGATCTTTCATGCTTGACTCATGAACCTCACATGTTCTACGCCCTTCCAGCGATGCTTATGTAAAAGTGGGAGTATGCTCAAAACAAATTAGTTTGTACTACGTGACAGGGCAGGCGAAAAAAAAGCATGCCCACACCCTCCCCTGGCCAGCAGAACTGAAAAGGACTGCAGTATCTCAGGAATTCAGCAAACTGGAAGAAAATGAGAAGAAACACAAAACTAACCAGATTTTTTTTTTTTTCAAAAGCCTCTTTAAAAGTCAAAGCTTCTACCAGTCACATTCAATTTATTTGCTGTCAAGGTCCCTCACCCATTTACACTGCACAGATTGAATTGATGGAATAAAGAAGAAAATCCAATGAGATGGTTGAAAGAATTATTCACGACACTATGTCTAGGGATATCATGTAGAGTAAACGCTACTACTTATTATGAAAAACAATTTAGACAATGAATTCCGGTGTAAATTCACTCACTGTTAGGCCGCTCAGTGTAATCACTGGTTGGATGCTTCCATATTCCATTAAGGTTTGACATGGACCTCATGCCAAAAAAGATATTTCCAATCTAAATTACTGACCCTGATGAAGTAAAACGACTGTCTACCTTGCTGTTAGTTTTGTAGAGATGATAATTCTTACATAATGTAACACTTTTTCAAACATGCCACTCCGTTCAGTAAGTTTAAAAACAATATAACTTTGGTGAATGTGAGCTACTTCCATTTCAATACCAGGCAAAGAAAATATCTGTGCTCCTACAGTTCATCCACCCATTACTGAATGCTGCATAAAGAGTGTGTCAAATTTCAGTGACTTTAGTGACATTAATGCCAGCACTGATAACAAGATCTCTCGTTTCCTACTGAATGGAGCTGTTTGTTTTTAACCGCTTCAGACTTCTTCAAAGGAACTGCACAAAGACTCTTTAACGTCCTCATTATGTTGATCTCTCCTGGCAGAGGGAAAGACAGAATGTGACAGAGGAAAAATGGAGTCGAAGTTAAATGAAGTAGAAGAGTGGTGCATGTCTGTGTGAGTGTGTGCATGTGTCCCTGTTTGTGTTTGTGTGTGTGCGTGCGTGCGTGCGGCGGCGGGTGAGTTTGGAGTGGGGAGTGAGAGCTGAGTGAGATGGAGTGAGGTGGTGAGAGCAAGAAAAGTTGTGGAACAGCGAATTTGCAGTTAGCTAATGAGCGTACCAAGGGGCACATTAGTTATTTATTTCCTGAGCTTGTTTCGTTAAGAGAAGGGCACAGCAATTAGCTTTGAGGAGATGACATCCCTAAGCGCCCTTGTGCTCGGCTGCGAGGCAACACAAGAGCCCTGTCTGAAATGCTAAACAACCTGTAGGGCCTGGCACGAGGGGGGGAAGGGAAAGAACGTCACACATGTGACCCGGCGTGACATCTCTAAAGCAGCGTTGCCAGCTGGAGCTGCATTATATGGGAGACAGCGAGAGAAAGAGATAGCGGCCAGCTTGAAATCCACTGTGCCTCAAAAATAGAAAGGTTATGTAGAGTGACGGTTTAGCGGGTGTAGCTCTGCATATGAAACAGGTTCTAATGTTTCTCTACCTGAGAATTTTTAAATTAATCTCAGAGTTCAGAAGAAGAGCGATCATGTTTTCTATTAACCTGTGTCAACTGTCTGAATTTTTATCTTTTCAGCAATGTAGAAAACATTTCTGGCTCAGGAAAAAATTTATATTGCAAGCAATAATAAGTCATTATAGAAAAAGATGATGTTTGAGCAGCCAGGGCTGCAACCACATGTGTAGGATGACGTTCACTTCAACAATGTGAGTATCATCAATGAATAACCTGATTCTTATATACAAATTAAATGTCACATTTTAAAACTTACCAGGTGAAGCTCTTTCTAAAGGGAGCACATTCAATACACCCACTGATTCACACAAAACATGCCAACATTAAAAAAGGAAATAAACACCTTTATTCTACCACATCAGAAATTCCTATTTGTGCACCTTCATTAAATGAGGCGATGTGCTCCAAGCAAGTGAGGATGGAGCCTCGTTTGAAATGTCAGCCTTCTAAGATATTAATTGGAGCCGAGGCCCTCCAATCAAGGAAACAAAACAGAACATTGTAATTTACTCCATAATAAGGGCAGCATCCCCCTAGTTTTCTACACTGTGTGATTTCAAGATGGTGAGGTTAAAATAGTAACAGTATGTTGATAATAACAATATCCATCCTAGTACAGTGTAAATGTAAATGAAATCATATTTGGTTTGCATGGGTTTCTTTGATCCAATATATTTGTATAACAAACATATTCTGTCTGGAAAAAAAAAGCACAATGGCCAATTTAGAAGAATCTCCTAAAAAATAATTGCCATGTCAGTTCTAACTAAATAACTCCAAAGCATTGTTCTAATGGTAATTTATGAAGCATTCCACCATAAAAACCAGCGCCCCAATCAGTGGAAAAGTTCAGTCAAGAGGTCTAAATGGAGACCAAATTAGTACAGTCCTAAAAGTGACTAGCAACTAGCAAAACATCTGTAAATGGATCAGTCTTTAGTTAATGATGCTTTGCTGTATCACTTCCAATGAGAGGGCGCTGTGATCGTCACACACATAAACAGCTAACTCCCAAGCACTGCAGTGGCACTGGAAATCCACTGCAACTGGTAGTATCACAGGACAGGAGAGCAAAGGTGAGCATGAACACACAGGTGGCTGTGGGCTATGGCCCACCTGTTAGCTATAAGTAAAACACTGTTTGGTGATTTCTGATGTATTGTACAGGCTGATGTTTTTTCCTTCGCCGTAGGCAATGCTCAAATTGTGGGTTTTTTTCTTTGCTTTTTATGCGTTCAAAAACACTTATGCAGGTGACGGTCGGGTTAGAAAGGAAAGAAAACCCAGGCCTCATTACCAGCTTTTAGTAAGCGCACAGCATGCAACAACGCCTGAAGGCTGTGAACTGCACACACTCTGAAATTGAACAGCCTAAAATAAACTCCATAATTACCTAGACTAAAAAGTCAAATCTTTTCTTGAATGTACGTATACTTTTATGCAAGTTGATGTAAAATGACCAGTGATTATGAAGCCTGCATGTTCGAAAATGTACCGAATCCCCGGATGAGCGGTTCAACATAAAAGATACTGTTCCTATATTTCTGCAATACCCACTAATGCCCTGCCTTAAGAAGCAGTACAGTAATGGAGGCATAAACCGACAGGGGCTTATTTTGGGCTGTGTCAAGTAAAGAATGGTGACTGAATGCCCCTTTGGATATTTGAAAGCATGAAATTCAGACAGCAATTCCCTTTTATTTATTTATGTCTGCTATGTGCTGCACAATTTCTTTAAAAAAAAAAACAAAAAAACAAAAAAAAACAATCCATGAGCAAAATGTTACAGCCGCTATGTAATATGACAGAGTTCCAGCCTCCCACTCAACCTAACAACTTCAGAACAGAGTGCAACACAAAAATGAGGTGCGAAGAGAGAGAAATGTACTCACCAACTTTTTTGATTATGAATTGGCCACTAATACATCTTAACAGAGATTTATTTATTTATTTTCCATAAGGACAGAAAGTGTGTAAACAATTTGCTCCCTTGCTGTGACAACAACACTAGCGGCTTCCCATATGTGAATGTGAAACCACACCTCTGAGTACAGGCTTTGCTTCACCATTTGAATAAGATGTACATTTTTAAATGGAGTCATTTATCTTGGTTGTGTTTTGAATATGTTTTTGAAGCATTGGGACATTTTTTGCTTTTGCTCGTAAAACATTGCATGAAAAGATTTCAAGCTGTTAACATATTGGTGTTATGCTTTGTGCAACAATTCAAACAGATTTTAATCTCTAGTCATTTCTGGTGAAGTCTTTTCATTTATATTTAATAACATATAAAAATGACTAATAATTTGTTTGGCAAAGTTAATGAAAAAAAAATCGTAATATATTTTAGTTTTTTTTATGTAAGTTTAATCAGTAATGATTTTTCTTTGTATACGTGGGATTAACACTGATTCAGGGTTTTGGTTGATGCGACCATAGTTATCTGTACTTAATGTTAGTGGGTCAGCCTGCTCGTACTGTCTGAAAACTTTTTGGCTTCCATTCCCACCAGTGCAGCTGTCCATCATTAGGAGCTTTCTCAAAAATCTTTCCTGCCCGCTGTAACTGCACAGCCGTGTGTTTCGCTTCTTTTTTTTTTGCTCTCTCTCTGTGGCCTCAGACCAGTGCAGACCTGTCACCGCCATCTGCTGCCGCCTGGTCCAAAGTGTCACAGTCGGCCAGCTTGCCTGACACTGAAGCAGAGCAGTAGCATTTTATCTGTTGCTTCTTCCCCTCCACTGCTCGTAGAAGCTATCAGCTGCTAACTCCTGTCTTTCATTTATAAGTATTTCAAGAAGCGATGCCCACATTTCTCGAATCATCTGTAATGCTGGAGAATTTCAAATGAGAATATTTAAATTTTTTGTTTCTTTCTCGCCTATTTAGTGCAAAGAAATTATTACAGGAATCATATTTCTGTTTCTAGCCAGCCCTTGCACTTGGCATTCGGTACCATCCGCATTCATGTGCTTGTGTGTGTACATCTGCACCTGTCAGATAAACACCTCTGATGAAAAATATTGCCATACTTCCCTCCGTTTGTCAGGGTTGTTATGAAACCTCTGCTACGCTGGAGAAAATAGGAATTATCCATATTGTCATGGCTCGTCGGGCTCTTGTGTCTTCTATAACTGGGAGAATTTTGATCACACTTCATCTGTGAGCAGCACAATAATTTTGCTGTATAGGTAAAAACCTTTATTCCAGCTGATACACAGCACCAAACATAAGCTTTGTGTCCCCGCAATTCAATATGTTGGTCTTTGCTGACAAAATGCACGAAAAGCTGTAATTTATGTTCGACACTTCATCATTTAGCAATTTGAGAGGCACAGAGGTTGATTTTAGGGGGAACACACACACACACACACACACACACACACACACACACACACACACACACACACACACACACACACACACACACACACACACACACACACACACACACACACACACACACACACACACACGTGTCACAAGCTTCTTTGTTTTTGTGATTAAACCAGCAAACCCTCTGCTCCTGGGTTGAGATGTTGGACAAAAGTAGGAATACTGAGGAGAGCCGCTCATATACATGCTGACTGGTGCTCTTTTCTGCACTGATAGCTCTTCGCGTGGCTGTGTGGCCTCTGATCTCTCTCCGTGTTCACCCTAGGACGCTATTTTACTTTTATCTATTCATATACTGTATATACTGCCTGCGCCTCAACTGCTCTTTATTGCCTTTGTTGAATTATTCCCGGCAATACACCTGTTTAACATCAAAGCAAGTTGACTGAGCCTTCACATGCTCTAAACACCACACACTGAGAGGAGAAAGGGAGGAGGTAAATATAGGAAGAGATAGAGACAGTCTGAGGAAGATAGACTAAGCGACTGCAGACAAAATAAGTATCAAACACAAAGATGGGCAGATGCTACTTTCCCTGGTTTGACTGAATGGCACCTGGCTGTGTTTGTACAGGTATGTGTTCTTGTACCAACAACGCGAGGGTGCGTACTGCATTGGGATGAGATTTATTGAAAGAGATCCTATGATGTTTTTCCATTTGCCCCCAACATGCCAACATGTGCCTGGTTAAGTATTTGTTGTTCCCTTTGTGTGCATCTATAAAATCTCCGTCAGATGAGAAAGCCCGGAGCAGCAGGGTGGAATGAGGCGAGAAGAGTGAAGGAAGTGGAGAAATGTTCTTTTCAACTTATTTACTTTTCCAAATAAGGAGATGCTTCTGAGAACTCAAAGCCACTGTCACTGACTGTGACTGTTCATTATGGCATTATTAATTCATTATTATACAAGAAGCCACGTGGTGTTTCTCATCGGACTTTCCCGAAATTGCACCATATGCCTGAAGGGGTTGATTGCAAGAGCACTTACTCATCAAGTATACAGTACACATGCAGCTCGTCATATCATTAACCTCTAGATGTTAGAAACACAGCTAATTCATATTCTGCAGGGATTTCACACGCACTTTATTATTGCGCTGAGGGGAAATGAATAGAAGTACTGGATTCAGTATTCCTGGCTGAAATGAAGTCTGATTATTTTACTGTTCAACCCATTCTTTGTGATAATTCATTTACTTTTGTCCTTTTGCGTGAATTACTTGGATTGAAATTCCAATTTTTCCTCAAACAAAATTGTCCTCGAACCATCCTCTTATCGCAAAACACAGCTTATCATCCTCTCTGCGAATCAATTACGCACAAAGACTTTGCCAAATTTACACAGCAGGGCATTAGCTTTGATGAGGGAGCCACATATCCAAACTATTTACCTCTGTAATGTTTACCCCTTCTGTTTATCCTTCAAAATACATTACCATGATTTTTTTCTTTCCTTTACGCTGCCCATCTCCAATTCTTTATCAGCAGAGCATTACAAAGACATTTGCCACACTGTATACATTTTCATTAGAATGCTCCTTCCCTTTACCAAATGCATGAATGTCTTTAATCTAAGTGAAGAGGCAGTGAACCGCTGCAAAGCTTTAACTTCAGTTTCCTATGACTCCACCCCTCCCTCTTCTATCTTCACAGTCTCTATTCCCATGGTACAGAGAAAGAGAGGGAAAGATTTGGGTGGTTCAAGGCAGGACCCCCACCCACCCCGAAAAAGCTACCATACTCCGGTTATATTGCATGAAGGGGAAAGAAAATGCTTACATTTGTATAAATTAGCATGCAGCATAAAAGGCAAGGTCAAAAAATGTTGGCATTCACATTGGGTGAATGAAAATTCAAGGTGGGGGGATGTGAATTTAAATCAGATCTTTTTTTCTTTTCTTTTTTTTTTTTCTCGATTCTTTGAGACACATTATACAGGCTCTGTGGCTTCACTATCAAAATGTGTCCCATCCTATCTGCTCCTGTCTTTATAAAAAAACTCCACCTGCCAAATACTTGTCAAATTATTTCCTCTCTCTCTGTTCTGATGTCATGAATACACAGTAAAACACAGGGGCCTCAAGCAGAAATGTACAAAGTGCTTTCAGACAGCTTTATATTTTAAGCATAATTTACACAGTGTCTGCTGGTTTGCATGAGATCGGTAGCCATACCAACCCATTAATCACAGTCAAGTCTGGCGTTCTTATCTCCCTGTCTTCTATCAGCTCAGCCAAGAGGAACTAAGACCATCTCCACGGACCCTTCAATCAGCCACCTTTAGATGGTTTTTTAAATTAAATTTTAGAGTAAATTCATGGGCATAAATTCAGAGCTGAGACTGACCATCTCGTTTCACAAATACAGTAAACAGCAGCAATGTCTTCAACATTAAATCACCCCTGAGGCGATAAACAATGCCACAGCGGTCCAGGATCTCTTCAACACAGATGGTTTACATGGTGTCTGGCAATGAGGAATTGTCAGAAGAACATCAAGCGGAGCAGAAATGAATAATGCCAATAAAAACAGCCTGTGGATCAGTGTGGCATCAGATTAAAGACTATATACAGTATACTGGCGTTAAAGGGACATCTTTATGGCACTGTCAGCAGGACGCTGCCATGAGGGACTAGTGTGGCTCTTAATATGTTTGCTACAATATTATTTGATGATAAACAAATTTACTTCCTTAAAAGAATTGTTAAGCAAGGCTTGGCCAAGACACAGCATTCACCCTGTTTCCAGTCTTTTTGCTATGCTAAGCTAAGCTAACTGGCTGCTTCCATGTTTACTTTGTGGAGAGTGCTATCAATCTTCTCATCTAACTCTCAGTAAGAAAGCGAATAAGCATATCTCTCAAAATGTAAAAAGATACGAGGCACTGTGGCAGGCAAGACTTTAATGAACACGCCCCGGTGCAAGAGCCTCTGTTTTGTTTTTTTTCCTCCTCACAGTCGACTAACCTGATAGAAAGTAGGAAAGCAGAGTCAGCGTACAGTTTCTGTCACTTCAGCCCTGCCAAGCAGAGTTAACATCAGATCATGTTTGATTTCTGTCAGCATCTGTAACCACAACTCTCTGGCTCCTCGGGCAACCTGTTCCCTTTAGCACTCCTACTGTGGCTGTCCCTCACTTGACCCGTAACACTGTTTGGGAATGTGCAGTCATAACATGTTATGTCCCAATCATAACATCTGTGGACAGAAGCATATGGGAAAGCTCTTATTATGAACACTAATGACAGCTGAAGCCTTGAACTGGAGAGGACGAGAGCCTCCGAAGAGCAATAATATGCACATTGTGATTTTTATTTCTCTTCGCCGCTCAGGTCAGCTGTTGGAGTTTTAGAGGTTTGATTTGGCCCACATAAACCTGTCGCCCCAGTGGGCAGCTGTTCGGCGTGGCCGCCTTTGTATCGCCGCAAGGTCGTGTGGGAACTAAATGGCCGGGGTGGGAGCCCAGCTCTCACTTAACGCTAACTTGGCTCTAAAAAGCTGGCATGTATAGACACACAATGGAGATGGGAGGAGAGTTTGTCCTCACAGAGTCAATGGATGAGGAAGCTTTTATAGCCATCCATTCAGCCTCTCTCCATTTCACCTCAACACTGGGATTATGAAGCTGAAGTTTACCCGAATTAGATCTCGCGTATCTTGATGGCCGCTTTTGCAAAGTTAAAAATGAGCCACACCTACTAATTCTTATCTTTCGAAAGCTCCGCGTGTATAGGCTGTAAATAATGACTTTCATCTATTAGGGATAATAATGTAGTCGGAGTTTGATTTGCTCCTTTCGGTGGTGTTCAATATAATCAACATGTTTTGCTGTTGGACGGCCACGGCCCACTGAAAATGGGCTGGGTCTAACTGTCTGGAGATGGTAATGTTACATTTAAATACAGATTAATCATAAGAGCCTAATTCATCACCATGACAGCTGTGAAAACATCTTGCCAAGCCCCCATCCTCTCCTTCCTCCTCTTCGTCGTCCCCTCCGGTCTTTTCAGATTCCCCCTTAAAAAGGACCACTTTTTGAAATCCCCTTGCATGGCTGTAGAATATGTATGGCTATGAGGATATTCATATGCTAATAGCGCTGGAGCTGAGAGTGCAAAATTAACCAAGCTTGACAGAGGCCCATGTGACCCCCGAAGATGTCGGGAGGCTAGGGAAAACATCGATCATGTGACACCGCCACAGTTGAGGCCAGCCAGGGCTCGGTCAAGATGGATGCTCTTTCAGACAGCACATATAAATCTCTGAGAAGGTTTGAAAATATTGAAATTAGAGCTGAATTATAACAAATAACGTTGGCTGCCTCTCCTCAGGAAATGTGTCATCTATCCTCTTCCCTCTCACTATCTGCCTGTGTCAGAATTAGTGTGTGTGTGTGTGTGTGTGTGTGTGAGTGAGAGAGAGAGAGAAAGAGGGGAAAAAACAGAGAGGCAGAGAAAGTACAGCCTGTGCATGTGTGTTTTCAGCTGGTGTGTTCAGTAATGTGACTCTAAAAGGGGTCAGGGTTTTCAGGTTCTCACTGTAAGATGGGATGAGACAAAAACATGACTGAGGACCCTGCATGTTTCTGTGATACTCTGTGATGGTGAAACGTGTGTGGGACAGCAAAAGAGAGAGAGAGGGAGGGAGAGAGAGATAGAGAGCAGGTTGTGTGACCTCAAGCCAGGCTGCACATGACCTCATTTTCCCCTCTCTAAATGCTTTCAGGTAATGGCATCTCTGTGGTGTGAGAGCTAAAACTACAGCCTCAAAGCCACTGAATCAGCCTCAGACAAGTGGTGCACAACAGCAGCCAGCCCCTAGCCTCAACCTTGGAATGAAACGCTTCATTCCTATAAGCGCTACATTCACACGAGGCAAATCGATTCATGAATCATTCAAATCTCTCAGCACCTACCTGACAGCGAGGGCTGAAAATGGCTTTCTTTAAGCTCAACTCTGCTGTTAAAAGCGTACAATGCATTTGATGTAGAATAAAGTGTATTTCATCATCATACCCGAGCCGCAGCGGTACGTTCTCATTCTTAACTTTTTTTTGGTTTCATACCAGAAGTCGACTCCTTGCAAAACATCAAGATAGTATAATGGCTTTCTTCAGAGGACCGCTGAGTGAAAATGATATCCTGTAGTTGTAGAGTGCAATGTCACAACAGGATATTAGTCTGTTAAATGTTCACACAGACTAATAACACTACATTGTTCTCTTACTGATGCTGCCAGGCATCAACAGACCTTTTGCTGTGAGCAACAGCCTTTATGCAGAGAGTAGCAACGTCCCCCAGCTTTTTTTTTTTTTTCTGCTTGTGTGTGTGATGTGGTGGTACACACCACGTTTAGTGTCTGTGTACATGCTGTGTGTATGAAAGAGAGATGTGTGCTCCTCCCTGGGTGTACACAGCATCAGCAGAATATAGATCTCCCTGTAAAGGCAGGTTTACCAGTGGCACAGATGCATGAGCCGCATTCTTTACAATCCCACCACACACACAAACAATTTTTGTAGTTAAGTGTGCAGGCATGTGTGTCCATGTCTGAGAAAACACTGAAACATGTGTGTTCCAGTTCAAACGTGTGCATGGTGTGATGCTGCACTTGACATCCACGACTGTAGTTTTTCGCACCTTTCAAAATGAATTCAGCCGTTTCATTTTCTTGTTTGCAGCAGTTGGGAAATAATCCGGATATGGCTGCTCAGGTGCAAACTTCCCCACTCTAATCACAGCAAGGATAGCAGCAACTATTTATTTCCTGAATGTAGGAAGGTTTTACTCACTTGCCACCTCTCGTCTCCTGATATTTCACCTTGGGGAAAAAAAGGCGATTGAATGAGACAAAACTGAGCACGGGTGAGTATCTTAATCTTAACTGCACTGAGAGTGTAATGCAGTCAGTTTGACATCTTGTAGACTGCATGACGTTTCAGTGGGATCCCTATCCACTTCAGCCTTAGGTGTGTCCCCAGGCATGTACAGCCTCCTCACTCCATTTAGTGATAACTTCCTGCATTCGAATCTAATGACTGTGCAACTAACTAGGCATCTGAATAGGTCTCTGTGAAATGTGTGTGTGTGCGTAAGTGGGTTGGGTACAAGAGGGTAATGTGCTAGGGGGTTGTGAGTTTGAGAGATAGGGATGGGAGGTGTTTCTGCACCTCAGCATGTTTCGAGAAACCACCAGATGCAGCCTTTTTAAAAATCAATACCTTCACCTTAGGCAGGTTTTATTCTTCCTTTTTTTTTCTTCTTTTTTTACAATACTAACACTTTCTCAGTAGCTACAACTGTCCAAGATTGTCTCAGTTTACTTCAAACAAGCCGTCACGCAAAGGTTTACATTAGGGAGTTTTAACGTTGGATTATAACACCTACAAAATAGCTCAATTCTCACTCCCACCAATTCAGATGAGCACGAAATGTGAAGTGGCTCTGAACTGAACAGGTCAATGTAACCTCGATGCCACAGTGCGGCCTGCTCCGCTCGCTTTTCAGGCTCCTGTCTGCATGGCAGCCTCATTCCATCAGTCCGTATGACAAACCTGTCCACGAAGGTAAAGATTTTGTCACACACTTGATCAATCTTCATGAACACGTCGTCAGACTACTCAGAAAGAATTAGTGCAGTGAGAGGTTTCCTCTTGTTTCAGTGGGTTTGAAATAAAACCGTGATGTTTAAGCGCTGGCCTTTAGCTGTAATTTGAGGGTGTTTACATTGATATTCGATGAACTGCGCTGACTGCCTTGTGTTTTTTTTTGGTTTGTTTTTTCTACACAGCCCCCCAACTGTTCAGCTAATATGGATGTGAGCACTCTCAACCAGAGTCAGGGCTGTAAGTCAGCATTTTACCCTCCTAGTCATTGTTTAATTTGAAATTCAATGTGCTGGAGAAAAAACAAAACAATGAAAAACATATAAGTGCTGCACTACTTTGACTTCACTGTATGTTTGATTGAGATGAGGAAAAATCTCTCGATACACAAACACAAAGCAGACTTATTTGTATGCGCTAAGTCTTCTTCTACTATTTGGTTTGTGCTGTGGGCCAAGGAAAGACCTAGTTTCAGAAGACTAGCGGTGGAGAGGTCATAGAGTGTCACCAGCGTGCACCCAGAAGTAATTGATGTAAAAAGGAGCATTAAGTCCTGCTTTAGAGCAAACCTCTCACTGCCTTCCATTGCTCTGCCTGCCACGCAGCCTGCTCAGTATTTATTGAGACACCTCCAAAGCAATCTGGGATGGCAGGCACAGATGGCTCCTCTAATCCAGGTAAATTATCTTTGAACCTTTCAGAGTAAACAGACGTGCCATTCTCCAAAAGTCTGAACTCCTATAGGCATGAAAGGGTTGGTGATTGTGTGCGTGTGTGAATGTGCATCACGTAAGAAACTGCAGAGAATGTGACTGTGTATGTAGCACAGTTATTGATGTGAAAATGTTGGCCAGTGATTTCGGAGAAAAAAAAAAAAAAAAAAATCAACATATCTTCTGTTCACTCCAGGCAAATATTCAACAATGAAAAGGACGAGACTGAAATTTTAAAGGTCTGCCTGTGGAAAATTGCTAAAACTTTAATATGAACTATAATACAGCAAATCTTGTCTCTAAAGTCTGGGTTTTAGGCGAGGTGTAAAGCAAAGCAATTATTTCTATCTGTACTAAAATATTGAAAAAATTCAACTTACATGAACTGATTGGCATCTGCTGCTTCACTCATGCTTCACAATCACTGGCTAACTCATCAGCTGTTTGGCTACCAGCTGAAAAGTGACATCCAGTCACAATGCAGCCATTTGAACCTGACTACAGCTGACACGGTTTGCTGCCACAGTTCCCACTACCACACTACTTTTGAGTTTTTGCTTTGATGTTTTAAGTTAGATTTTAAGTTTTACCTATTTATTAATGGGGTGGGTGCTGCCCCAAAGAGTACAGCTTTTTGTTGCTCAATATCCACTTCTTGACTTGCTGTCTCTGACTGAAATAAAATATTTCCTTGTATCTGTATTTAAATGCAAAATGCAAAGTGTTTCAAATAGTTTGCTATTGTGATTTACCCTATATGGATTTTGTCCAATGGCATGTATTATGTTGATAATTCAGAAAATCTATAAAGAGGCTGTGCAGTTGTAGTTTAGGAAGTAGTAGTATTAGTAATAATGGTAGTAGTTGTAGTAGTAGTGGTTACATTATGCAAACATAACTATGAATAAATGATGTAAATTCATGTTAAATATACTTTAAGTCTATAGACGGCACACAGATGTGCATGTGATAAAAACAAAAAAAAACTGAATAAAGAGAAGAAAGAAAGTGAGAGAAAAATAAAAAAGAGGTAGTATAGTGCTTTGTGAGAAAAAAATTCATATTACCTTATTCACATGGAATACTACTGAGATACGTCCAGAACAAATAGTACAGAAAATAGCCCTGTATTTATAGAATACTGCAGAGAACACAGAGAGCAGGACATGGAGGCTTATTAGGCCAGCACAGTGCAGTGCAGTCTTCCTGTTCTGGCTCTTGCCTCGGTGGCTGAGGCAAAATCCATTTCAACAGGAACAACTCTGATGTTGGCTACCACCAAAAAAATCTATGTTTTTGTGTTGCACCTAGGAGGGATGAGGCAGAAGATGCTCTGCAGCTGTGTTGGCGCACCATAGAAGGGGCATGACGAGAGGGGTTGCCTACGATATAGTTCACTCCTGCTCGCCTCCAGGGTCTTCAGACTCAGCCCAGCAACAAAGACGCCCTTTATCACCAGCTTGTTTGTCTTGTCTGCATCCCCAGCACTGATGTTTTCTCCCCAGCACACCAGTGCACACAACATCATGCTAGCCACCACAGATGAGTAGTCTGAAAAACCTGAGCCTCTTTGAGAGAAAACAGAGTGTGCACAGTGTACAGTGCCTCCATGTTATCTGTCCAGTCCAGAAATATACTGAAATAAACACAGAGACGTGGCAAGACATCCAGCACTTTGCATCATGGTTGTGTAAAAATATGTTAAGTCTTATCCGACAAATACTGGAATGGAACATTGGGCTTCTCTGCTAAGGTCAAAGTTTGATTAGCACAAAGGACAGAAAACACCAATCAAGGTGAAGCAATATAGAAATGTAAAACACATTATAATCACTGCCCATTGACCATACACTACAAATTATAAACTGTCAAGGACATCTGCATAGTCCTTCACTGTGCCGCAGTGATTTTCACATTACAATTTCATAATTAATTCTGACATATTTCATAATGTTTATAGAAAGTGGAATCGAGCATGTTCTTTGGTGAGTGAAGCTTGATCCCAAGATCAAGAATAAATCCCCATGCTTAAGTAATTCATTTGATTTAATTTCATATAAATATACAGTATGGTCAGGGTAATGGCTTCCAAAGTCTCTACTACTGTGCCTGAGATCTTTCAAAAGTAATCGTCTATTTATTTCATTGGTTTGTGTTCTGCTGTATTTCCTCAATAACCGAGGGACACACCTGAGTGACCGAGGCTCTTGAGCAGCTGCTTTTTTCTCGTCCAGAAAATTATATCCATGACGACAATTTCAATATGTAGCTCAGACCTGAGCTCGGTATCACTGATCAACAACAGAAATGAAAACTACACAGGGATAAGTCACTACTGTCAAGACTGTAATTCAAATGGCACTTGACTGTTTTTATTATTTGAAAGATCACTATTGGAGGCATTTCAGTGCTGTTTTGGGCCCTCAAGCTTGTTACTGTTACTCTCTTCTCAGTAAATGGGTCTGTAATTGTTATAATTGGCTATATTCATCGGGGATGGATGTTAATGAATTTCCCATCATAAATTATTCTTTTTTTTTTTTGTTAGTACAGTAGATGTTGAATGCACTCTTTTTGGATATTTTCTATTCCCTTCTCTTTTACTATGCAGTACAAAGGGTTTTCTAAACTGCAAAAGTATCCAAGTCATTCATCTTATAATATATAGTGGAGCTACTCCATTTGTTATGTGTAAAAGATGAGGGCAGAGTTCATAGTAAAAGATGGCTGTCCTGGTGTGTGCTGTGTTCCTAACGGCTGTAGAGATGAGTGGTCCTGTGATGAATGGTGCCGTCATGTGCAGCTATAATCACGCCCACGCATGGCTTCCTGCATAATTGATTTTTAATCCTCTAATAGAAAGTAAATCAAACGAGCAAAGCCTGCTTTAGCACTGCCCTGGAAAAAAAAGCGAATAATAGCAAGGGGGGAGCTGGGGTAGCGGATGAGATGAAAATGAAGACTAAACGTATGAGGGTGTGAAAAAGAATTAAATATCTAAGTTTCTAAGTTGTTGCATTAGAGGCAAAAAAACAAAAAAAACAAAAACAGATTTACTACATTTTCTGCTGCTCAACTAAAGAAGCCACACATGATGTCACTTGGACTGAATTTATTACCATACCTTGTAAATCTCAGCCAAGATGATATTGTTAGGAAAGAGTAATGAGATATAGATTGACCCGTCAGCTGATACAGGGGCAGATTGCGTCTGTCATCCAAAATAAACATGGCTGACACACCACTCATACGCTGGACAGCACACTGCCAAGGAACTGTCAGTAGGACAGAGAAAACAGG
Source organism: Seriola aureovittata (assembly GCF_021018895.1). Lineage (NCBI taxonomy): Eukaryota > Metazoa > Chordata > Actinopteri > Carangiformes > Carangidae > Seriola > Seriola aureovittata. The sequence continues at coordinate 16,119,445 of NC_079375.1, forward strand.
CACAGAAATAAATTTTGCTCAGTACACAAAGGTGAAGCTGAAAGTGGATTCTATTGGAGCTAGTTTTATTTTCATTTGAAGAGTAAGAGTTTTGGGCAATCCTGTATTTGCCATTTGCAGGTGTCACATGAGTATTTCAGTCAACAGATGGTTTTCTGATGTTTACAGCTCCTCAGTTAAGATGTTTCATCGTTTAGTTCATTGGAGAGTTGAGAGCGGACAAACACTTAACTGCAGCAGCTGGAGCCTGGAGCCTGGAGATGAGCTGGTGTTGACTTTATGATGCAGATTTACATCTAACTCACTTGTTTGCTGCTTGTCCCGTAGTGCAAGTGAGGAGAAAAAGAAGGAAGGACAGACTAATGTCAAAACAAGAAGTCAGTGCAGCCACAGCTCTGATAACTGTCAGCACGCACTGTATGCTATGAAAGGGAGAGTCAGTGTGAGATGGAGCCAAGGACTTGCTGTCACTAGACGTGCCAGCCACCCAGCCTGAGGAAGATGGAGGAGAGGAGAGGAGAGAAAGACAGAGAGGAAAAGGGAGCGAGCACAAGAGATAAGAATGACACTCCAAAAGCTGTCTCTCTGACCGTCTCCCTGACTGATGAGATTAGGGCAGCCGTGTAATTGCCTCCATAAGGTGGCAATTATAAATGGAGTTATACTTTGTACAATGTAAGGGCAAGTCAAAAATGCACCAAAACTCATATCTATATTTAATCATCAGAAATAATGTATTAAAATTTTTCTTATCAGTAATTCATTAGCTATTATGTGCATTTCTCTATAATGGGTAATTATTGCCTTAAAATTCTATTATTAACAAAATTGCTGCCTGCAGCACTTTTCTTTGGCTTTTATATGAGTTGTCAATTCAATTTCAATCAAGGTTTATACTGTGCATAAAAAATAAATGACTACTGTTTGGAAAGGCAGATGTTTAAAAAAACCAATCAGTCGATCAACATCAAACTAATCAATGACAATGCTGATAATTTGTTATTTATTTAGTGAAATGCCAAATACTTCCTGGTTATAGCATCTCATTGGTGAACATTTGTATCACTTCTTCTGTTTCACAGTACAAGATATAATTGTTTTTTTTTTTTCTTTTAGTGTGAAAGGAATTCAAGGATCCAACTCAAACTATCCGTTCAATTTATTGCATTCAATATAGTAATCAATTCTGGGTTCTGTTCCAGAAGTAAGAAAACCTGATTCAAAACCCTACAGGCATTTGAAACCATGCTAATAATGAAGCTTCGGAATGGAGCCTTTCTCCACAGTATGTTATGTGTTTGGGTTCATATGTTTAAATAAGTAGAGTAATTTTTTGAAAAACAATCTAATATCATTACGTAGTCAATATTAAATTTTTTTAGTGGCCTTAAACATCATTTCCCATAAGCCCTAGACGTTCAGGGACTAAATGTCACGGTTTAGGAGAAAAGTCAAGCAATGGTTTCAGTTCCTCATAGCAACTGCTGCAGTGGATGGTGATTAGAATACGGAAAGTAAACCCCCAGAACCAGAATCATTTTTTTCATAAATACCAAAGACGGCATGCTCAATAAGAGATTGCACTGAATTACAGAAGCTAGCGGAGCACAGGATAACCCAGACATGACGTCATGACTTCAGCAGCCATACGCAGTACTTAATCTCTAATCTGTGCGTAAAGTTGTCACTAGCCTTTCCTAACATAAGCGTGTTGTTGCCACCTGTTGGTTTGAATGACACTGCATGTCACTCCATGAACGCCACGTCAAAAGCTCTAACTTGGTCCTGTGAAGCACAGTGTCCCCAGATTGTCTTCATTAAGGACCATAAGCTAATAATATATTAAAATGATATAAATAATATATTATAGACCTTGGGCTTTATTTTTGTAAACTCAGCACTGCAGATCGCTTTCCTGGTGCCACACTTGGATGAGGAGCAGAACCAGAAAGATTACATTATCATACATTATAGGTTGAGTGTGTCAGAGGCCGTGACAAACTTGGCCAATCACATATGGTACTCTCATCACCTTTAAACACACGGCTCTCCCCATCATGATGCACTGAAAGTCTGGAAATCCTGTGGAGAGTTTTCCTCACAGGAAACACGTTGTCTCACATGAATACAGCAGCTTACATATGATGATGATGATGATGACTCTTGATTATTTTTAGGTTAAATTCACTTTTTTGCATATGTTGAAGACCCATCGCTCATCATGTTTCCCGTAGTAATAATGTGCAATTCTATTTGTAATCAATGATCCATACAATAATACAATAACCATCTGCAGTTAAATACCACTGTAGTAATAAATAATATGAAAGAGGAATTCAAAATGGGGGTCGAGGTTTTTACACATTGTATTTTCAATTTCTGTTTTTTTCATTCAATTACATTTGCCTGTTTTAATAATTCAATTTAATTGTCAACAACTCTGCCTCTTTAATCTTTATATTGCAATATAAACATCTTGGTAATGATCAACAAACAGAAATAGGATTTTAAAAAACAACAATATGTTTTATTTCTGGGAGTACTGCTCTAATGTTCAACCCAAACAGTCTCTGTCATGTTGAAGAGCCCAGTCACACTTCTACCTGCACTGTAGTTAAAATGCGGAATAGAGAGTGACACTTTGGCCAGACTCGTTAAAAAGGAAATGAAGCACACAGGCGTTGCTTTAGTTACCCAGTGTTTTGAATGGAGACACCGGAGGAGGCCTGGCAGGAAATACAGGAAGTTTCTTAGCACAGAAAGAATTTTAATTGATATACAATTTTTCAGGGAACTGTTTCCAGTGGCTCTGGACTACAGTTGGTAGTACAGCTGGCTTTAAAAATGATTTTTCATCCCTTGCAAAGAATCTTGAAGGTTTTTTTCCCTCATGTTCCACGTTTTGTTTTGTTCATGTACTTATTCCTCTCCACCCCACACTCACATATATGCAGTCGCTTTGTTCTTAGCTGAACTTTCAGAACAGTAAGTATTTCTGACCTTGGTGATGGAAAGACAACTACACTTAGCTGCTTTGAACTGTTTTTGATGTCCTGCATAATGGTTAGGGAATGCCTGCCTTGCCACATTCAGCACTCTGCTATTGTGTACAAAGATACTGTATCTATTCCCTTGCCTCGCGTCATAAAAATCTGTCAAGCACCACAAAAAAAAAGTGAGACAAAAACCTACTTGCTATTCATGCACAAGAAGCTAGAAAGAAAGACGGAAAGATAAGAAGGTCAGCGACATTAAAAAAAATCAAGGAAATATATATTATATGTCTCTGAGTGATGTTTAGAAGGAAAGTGCCGCTGTGATACTCAGTAGATAGCAAATTAACAGCACATTTCAACATGCTAGATCAAAGACATTTAAATGTAGATGTCATAACATGGCAGTGCTTATCCCCTTTTGCATTTGGGGATGATGAGGAGATTTCCATCCGTCTTATTTGGCTTTAATCCTGATGTTGACACTATGCATTTACCACTCAGATTAGAATAAATAGCCCTCCGAACCAATTTGCTTCAACTTCAGCAGTGGTGAACTCGGTCGGTTGGATCAGTTTTAATGTTATGTTAATAATTCTGTTCTCTGCAAGTACACCGATGCTGGCAGCACTCCCTGCTCAGAGTAACTCTGTCACTAAAAGTTTTGTTTTATTTGCAGATTTACTAAACAGTATGTTGATATTCACTTATGTTTGACTGAATTTGGTTTTATGTTTCACATTTTCAACAAAGAAGGTTCTGCCGTATAAAATTGCAGGTTTTTTTGCCTCATAACCTCATTTCTTAAACATGTAACTGGGGAGGATTGTAGCCCAGTGAAAAAATATTTTTAATGGCCATGTACATATTCTTCAGAGGGCATGTACATGAAAGTAAAATAAGTCGAAACATCTATTTTCTCAAACAAGTGAACAGTACTGTATGTTGTTTGTACAATTCAAACACGTGCATGTGTTTCTACCAGCTGTGCTGCACTGGATGTTGTAGCTGACGGTTTCGCAGCTATAATTAGAGTAAGGAATTTGTTAAATAGTTCTGTTTACATAATAACCCTTTCCCCTGCTCTGCTTATTATCACAGCAAGTGCACTTAGTTCTTTTTCTCACACTTGTACACACAAACTACACATTTGCCTTATTCAAAAACTTCCTGTAAGAATAGTAACTGTTGCAAGAGATCATATTACAGACTTATTATTATGCAAACAAATATATGTATAGCATCATTACTATTGTGTGGACCCTATCCTCTCATTAACAAAAATGAATAAGTATGAGGTTAGCCTTTTTCTGTCCATGCGAGTCGCAGGGAAACATACTGTACTTTTACTGTGTTGTTGGTTCATAGCAAAGTCCTCGCTAATGATGAACACAAGGAAAAGCTACTTGAAAATGACAAGCTCCCCCTTATTGTGGGGAATCTACAGCGAGTTTCCTCCTCAGTTGATGGTCCATAGAAGATATGGGAACAGCTAGTTAGCGTTGGCCCTGCAGTATGATAAGGATAAGATCAGACTTATTAGCACAATCGCAGTTACAATGCTCATCTTCTCACTGTGCTGTCACTACAAATGCTATAACAAATAAAAGAATAAGCACTAATGCTACAATAAAATATCGCAGTATTAGAAAAAATAGGAGAAGAATTACTGGGGCGACCATCCGCATTTAAAAGCAGTTTTTTTTTTTTTTTTATCTTTTTATTTCCCCAAGTAATCAGGTTCCTTTCTATGCATGTAAATACAAGTGAATCCCTTTGTTAACAATCTCAGTTCATAGGACAGTAGTAAAAGGTAGAGCCGTCCTTACATGAAAGCTTTGTATTAAAAGTGACATAAACCCAATGGAACGGAGCTCAAGTGGGTTCCTCCCACTGACTGCTGAGCCTGGTTAGTCATGCATGCTATGGGAATGGAACAGAATGCAATCACCTTCTCTTTTTTAATGGAGCTGTCAAGGCAATCACAAACCTATGCCGGCCACAGCAGCTGAGGGTGTATGAAGAGGCACTAAGCCATCTGATGAGCCCTGGAGGCCTGATCACTTTGCCTGTAAATTCGGCACGTATGAAATTACGCATGTGAGGAGAGACAATCCTGAGAGCGCGAACACGCATGTGTGCGTACACGCATGCATGTGGACACTCGGGTTGCAGAGAAGCGTGCGTATGCAGTCAAGTGAATTCACCAGTGTTTGTCTTATGGGCATGTGTAGTGTGTCTTTGCGCGTACGTATACACATGCACGCACATAAGTGCACAAAAGACCTGTCAGTCAAATCCTCGTCTTGGCTGGTGTGCAGATGACACGGACTTGTCACTGACGAAGGCCGAGTGATCGAGTGGCTAAAGGGGATTTTAATGAGATCCTCGGAAGAAGAGAGCAGCATCTCCACGATCAGCCTTTCAAGAGGAGGGCGGTTGGGTCACACAATGGAAATTAGACTGGGGACATGAGAGGTAGGGCATGATATGACTGATATGAGCTGACATTACTGGACAGTTTGCAAAAGCAGAGCCATCACCGAGGGAGGATACCTCTCAGCTCAATATAACATGGATCAGATTATGCAGCTGTGTCGGACCGTGTGAGATCATGTCCAGAACATATATTTGTTGATAACATTAAGTGCTCCTGATAAGGTCAGTTTTACTGCTATAGGCAGCAAAAAAACAACAATAACTGTATGTAAAACTAGAGAATAAATGAGGAGGGCCACATACATAATAGGAATATTAAAAACATATATATTAATGAGAGCTGGAAAAGAAGAGAAGAAAAGACAGGATGGGTGCATGAATCATATTTCATAAGGTTAATTATCAATAATTAAAACCACTGGTGTTTTATCTGGTGATTAGACAGAGGACAGAACCCATATAACCTACAATATTCTTGTTTCTGTAGAGAAAATTAATTTTGTGCAATGATTAAAATCTTGAGATGGGATAGGAAGTAATATGATTAAAGATTCAATCCAGAATGTTTTATCTAGTTTATTCAATTGATTGCTCAGTAAGGTTCCTTTTCAGTGGATTAAAAAGACATTATGTTTATTCCCTTAATCATGGAAATGTTGCCAAAAAAACAAAACAAAAAAAAACACAATAACAATGGTTGTCTGATTTCTGCACTGGATATTGCAGCAAATTGACTAATTTGTTATATATATAGTCATAAACGAACCGTGCATCCCATCATTTCTATTTCACCAACTTCATTTTCAGATATACGCAATTTCTACACATGCCCCATTGGAAACGACAGATGCAGCCACACATCGTCATTAAGTGAGATTGGGAGTTGCTGCTATGCGACATCCCTGTATGCTTTTTGTCAGTGCATAGAGTCAACATGCATTTTCATACATGGTCTCCCTTGGATGATAATACTAAGGCTCTTCCCAACAGAGTGCTGGCTGATCTGAATATCAAAGCACAGTGTTTTTCAAATGTATTCAGCACGTGTCGTTACCCAGCGTAGTCTGACCCTGCAGTAGGAGCCTTCTGTTAGGATTCACACAACCTCATCGCAGAATTCAAGCTGATGCCGCCCATGGGGACCGATATCAAAGACTTCAGTTTCTATTACCAGATTGCATGTTTACGCTGTGCTTCCTACCCTCTGAGCCGAGGATCAGCATTTGACTGAGGAAAAACACCATTCTGTCGCAACTCGCTCTAATTTAGGAAACTAAAACAATAACAAATATTGGCTAATTGCAAAGGCCATAATCATGTCCTTAATTCTCTTTCATATGCTGCTTGATGTCAATATATCCCCCTGGATGGGAACTGAGTAGCCAGCTGAGGATTGGACACAGTTACACTAAAGATTTCCAGCTGTAATTGTTTGGAGCTTAAGAGTTTCATAATAATGTGCATTGTGTTTAGTGAATATATTTCTGTAATAGGTACTTTACTTTTCTTTTTTTTTTTTTTTTTTATGAATGTTATCTGCAGCAAGATTTTTAAGCACCTTCATTTGACAAGGATAATGCTGTAGAGTCTGAGCTTAATATATCCAGTTCTACTGAAACAAATTTGTATTTTGATAGCAATAAAACTCCCACAATTTTACACCTAAGATTCCGTTTACTTGTCATATGGAGTATGTAGCCTGTGAAAACAGCTGTATAATGTTGTCTGTGCCTCTGGAGGAGCTTTATCAACTCTAAAAGCCCTGATGATGTCATCAGGGTTTTCTCACCGTGGGCGTCAGTGTTAATATTCTTTAACAGTAAGTCTACATTATGAGCTTGGGTGTAAGGTTTGAAAAAGTGGACATGTAGATGGCAGTGGGGTTCTAAGGAAAGATGCCATACCAGTTTTTTGGTATAGTATAATATAAAGTATAGTTTAAGTTAGCTTAATATTGTTTTTTTCTAAATAACACCAATTTAATATATCCAGAGGCGGTTTGAAATTGTGCCAGTATCACCATAAAGTAGTGTGTCCTTTACCCAAACCCAGTGCTTGTGTCATTCATTACAATAAACTGCACTTCACATGGTGCTCGACCACAAGCTGAAGGAATGATTAGTCTCTCTCCCCATAGAATGGAATATTATGATGTACGTCCGCTCGTCTCGTCCAAAACTTTTTGGCCTTACTCAGCATAAATCGTTCACTACCTGCCAAGATGACTTTCGCAGATCTCGCTCCCATGACTATCTTCCCTCTGTGGCTTTCCCTCTAATTCACCTAATAACCGTTTGAAGAACCCTAAACTTGAAACTCTGCTGGGACACACCTGCACTACAGCTCTTTTCTTATTTCTTTTTTCTTTTTTTTTGGTCACTAATTTAGCATCTGGTTAAAATACAGTAATAGGATTAAATGACAAAGGTTTAGTACTGTAGTAGCATTATGATGATGGATAATGGATGAGTGAATAGTAAAGATAAAAGAGGGTAAATACATTTTTCTTTTATGTATTTTTATATTTTAATTGAACACCTCATTTTCTCTAATAGACTCCACCTGCTTTTCATCACAATCCCCAGTGCTTTCACATTATATTTACATTTGTAATATGTGATGATTTAGCAGCTTCTCCTCAGCATCTGCCTGGTGGAGCTGACTCTTCTGTGACATAGGTACAAAGAGACATTTGGCAGATTATTTGACAGTCACAAACCAGTGAATCCCCCTGTTTTATTCCAGTGAGTGTCTTCTATTTGATTCAGCCTGGGAGACGCAGCAGAACACATGCTATCCATCATCTCTGTCAATCTGAGTCAAATGCAAGCGGAAACCGTAGCAGTGATGTATTTGAAAACACTTGTTCCATCTACAGTAGGAACTGTTTGACTTCATATATACTTTTGCACCTACAAACATTTTCTGTACACCCACTCAGATGAAAGTGTGAATTGAAGTTAAAAGGTATGGACGAGAGCAAAGAAGGCACTTTTCGTTCTAGTGCTGACATTGGTTAAGGTGATATAACCTAAAATTTATATCACAGTAGTTTTTGTTTGTTTTTCAGTCACTGTATTATATCACAGTAATGTAAAATGTATTTTTTTTTTTTTCTGCTTTATATCTATGGCAGAAGTAGAGATAGACAGGACAGTCAGGGGAGAGAGAGAGAGAGAGAGAGAGAGAGAGGGGGGATGACATGCAGCAAAGGGCCCGGGCCGAACTCGAACTCGGGCCTCTACGATACGTATTCAGTCATAGCACATGGTACGCGTTCTACCAGGTTGGTTACCAAGTGCCCACGGTATTAAAATATTTAAAATGAAAAAGGAAAGGGATATTCCACTCAAAACATGATTCTGCCTCTGTTTGGCATCCATACATGTGATTGAAATGTCATGGTATTAACTATTTTTGGTGATAGCATTAGCTTAGTTTAACACTGCCTTTAAAAATTTATGAAAAAGAATATTTCATAGCACGATGCAAAAAGTCAAAGAATGACAATGTCTCATCTTCTCCATGAAGCACCCCTCAAGCGAGGCTAGATATGTCAGCATTGTGCTCAGTTTAACATGCTTCTCACGCACTGTAATTTATCCTTCACGTTTTACTCTGAATTACCTTGCTGATGGGACTAATGAAATGTGGCCTATGGCAGGGGCACATGAGAGACAGATTCCTTGGAATAACAACAGATAGCAATTTTTATTTCTTGACGCCATTAACAATGACCTCCAACCATTTTGAGGTGACTGGGAGAGAGCGTGAGTGAGGGGAGTGTGTGAGCGCAGTTGTTTCAGCCTCAACCCAACAGTCATTATATATTTAAATCTTATATTTCATATTGAGTTTGTGTACGAGTTTCTGTCCGAGGGTGAAGAACTGCTGTTGATAAAATCCAGTCTGGAACATCAAGAGACTCGTTGTGCAGGGAAAATTATGTGATGAAGAAATGCAACACGAAGCATACTCCAACCAGCAGGCTGACCTGTTTCACTTTGGTGAGATGGATGATGTGAAATTGAAACGCTTCTCCTTAATGTTTCACTAAAATCAATGGCGAAAGAATTCAAAATGTCTTTTCGGTTTGTTGTGTTGCAACCCTTCCCATTCCTCCCCCATATGCCCTTCTATCACCTCACAGAAACTCATAAAAGCTTTACTCCCCCCTTCTCTTTTTCTTTTTCTCTACTTTCTCTCACACATGAACATAAATAAACATTTCCAATATCCACCATCCCATTGTGGTTTAATTTTGTTTAAAGCAATCTGTCCAGCCGTCTCAAATCTACGCCGAGCTGCACTTCCCTCTCCTGACAGCTGTGAGCTTGATTCCTACCAGCAGCCATGTCATTGATTCCTTTGCAGAGGCAGAACTACGGCATCAATCATATCATCACCTGTAACGAGACATCTCTGCTTTTACCATCTCCATACCTCCACACACACACACACACTTAACGTCTGCCTGTCATTGAAAGAAGTCTGCATTGAAAGGCATGTGATGAGGATGGCTGCTTTCATGCTTGAATTATTGATTAGAAGTTCAGTTGAACATTTTAGCTGTAGGTCATGTTAGCCTATCCATGACACAAGCCATACCGTTCCAAGGGTAAAATTACTGAGTAGGAGCTGTAGCAGGAACATATTTCACCTCCTCCATCTGTGAAATACCTTTTTCATCTGTGAAAAGCCTTTTCTTGCCAATACCTTCCAAGTGTTGCACGTACTTTTGTACTGTGCATGAGCGATCAGTGTCAACTGATTAACTGTTACACCTCCATGATGTACTTGCTTCCTTATCCGATTATGGCTGTAAACAATAAGATGTACAGTAGTATTGTGCGAGATTTAATTACAGCGTAAACTTTTTGGCTCGCACGTCTGTTCCATCCCGTTTTATCCTCCTATACTCCAAACGCAGGTTATCAATTCTAGCGGGTATATGTTCGTGTTTCTTTATAGAATTACTTGGCTGTGTGATAGATATGGTGACCTGTCCAGGATGTACCCTGCCTCACACCCTATGCATGACGATAGATTCCAGCAACCCGTGACCCTGAAGATGCCAGCATACGCCGTCAGAACAGCTCATGAGTTGGTCCAATAGCTGCAGAAACCCCCTCTCCACCCACATACATCAGATTAGGGGGGGGTGCTGCGAGCCACCATTTCAGTCACTTTTTGAAACCAGCGAACCGACATTCACACCCACTTCATACTGTGATTACCCGGTTGTGTGTGTGTGTGTGTGTGTGTGTGTGTTTTTGTTACACAACTATTTTTTCATCTGAACAACAGACTACAACACTATAAATGCCTTCCAGGAGAGACTGCCTGAAAATGTGTGCCGTTTGTCCACATATTTAAATGGTATAATGTCGCATCCATCTCCATGACAGCCGACTAAACACTCCACCTTTGAGTGTGGCCATTCAGAACACCTATAAAAAAAAAAACACTTATGATTTCAACCTGGTCGGACAATGCGTCTTGCAAACTAGTTCTGTTTGAGCAAAGCCCGACTATTACCCACTGCTAAATCAGCTTAATAGTGGGTAGCTGAGAAGAAATGAGTTGTTGACACCTCAGCTGTTTGAGAGATTCAAGAGTAAAGAGAGCGTGTCTTCCTCTCCGACAGGTAAAATGCAATTGCATTTCCAATCAGATCCCAACTTAGTCTGAGATACAAAAAATTAAAATAATATAAAAGCACCAAAATATGAAGCACAAAACAACAATATCAAGGTGCTACAATTTATAATAACAAATTTGCCCAGGGAGACAGCCACTGAATAAAAGGAAGAAAACACTATTATGTACAAATATTGTGGCAATCCAGTTAGACATAATTTTATTTCAGAATATGCACCATGTAAATTTCAAACAAATTACCACAAACCAACTGACAAACAATGAATATAGGGCCTCAGGGGCAGTTGCCCTCTTTGCCTGGTTGGTAATCAGGCCTTGAGCAGCATAAATGGGTAGAGAATAGGGATGGATGGTTCAAACCCAAATTTTAAAAGCTCATTTTATACATGTAACCGTAGCCTTGATAAAAAGTAGACTTGTAAAAACTCTCTTTTGAAATGCAGAGGAGTGAAATTATAGTCTAACAAAATGGTAAGTATCACTAAGTACAGTGCAGTTCTTAAATAAATGTACTCTCTCATTTTAGTGAGAAAGTATATTCAATATGAAACGTTCCAAAAAATACGTCATTCGGAAGTCAAAGTGATTCGGAAGACTATAGCTATATTTTGATTATGTATTATTATGTATGCGCACCCCTACAAGAGATTGTATAGGGATCCATACTTGCTCTTACTAGACATGTGGGCGTATATTGAGTCTCAGACACCTCGCATTAAGGTCAGTAAGCGTAATAAATAGTGAACACTGGCAGAGCAGGAGCTGCACATGTGAAATTAAATGTCATCTCCAGAATGAGAAAATTGGGGGGGATTTGTCCAAGTGGCGCTCACTCTTCGAAACATGCTAATCCAAGCAGGGAGAGGTGTCTGTGTCCATGGAAATAGAAGCAATCAAGTGTTTTTGGAGTACTTTCGAAAGGGAAGCAACACTGTGCAAGAGGGAGGAAAAAAAAAAAAAAAAACCACAACAAGATGAAATGGAGAGCTGAATTGTGTGTCCACACCATCTCCCTTTGAAATGATTCATTCCATTTCTGTTAATTAGCGGCTACACTTGTAAAATGACCTCTGTATCCTGCCTCTGTCTGTAGCTCCCACTGCCTAGTGATACAGGTCTATATGCAGAGAGTGGATCAGAGTGACTAAGAGAAAGGGAGGGATTAGAGGAAGGGGTAGTGAGGGCGCTGAGAGAGGACAGGATAGATTGGGTAAAAAAAGTAAAGAGGGATAACAAGTGACAGAGTGAGAGAGACAGAGAAGGAGAGTAAACCACAGAAGATCAGCTCGGGCGATGAGTCTAACAGTCCAATTATGTGTGGCACTCGGTGACAGGATGCATGAGTGTACTGTTGCTTTGTCCATTTGGGAAGAACAGAGATAAGGTCAAGAGACAAGCGGATGATGCAGAACAATGAGACTTTCAGAGCAAAGACGATGAGATAAGTTCACTGTGTGTGTGTGTGTGTGTGTGTGTGTGTGTGTGTGTGTGTGTGTGTGTGTGTGTGCGTGCGTGTTTTTTTCCGTCGACGAGGCCAAAACTATGAGGCAGCAGAGAGACATCGAACCTTCCAGAAAATACAGTTGATAATGAATCCAAGAAGGCACATATAGCAAGGGGATTTGAGAGGGAATTTCACAGCTCCTGTCTAGTTTAGCATGCAGGCAGTGGCCTATATATTCATGGAATGATACAAAGGGAGATCAGTGAGTGATAGATGCGGGATTGGTAGTGCAGATCCACTCACAAATTATTTATTGATTAGATATCAGAGACCTGGGGTGAGGCAGTAGGTGTCTTAAAACTGACCTCAATATGGACACTGGATGAATTGCTCCCACAGCCAATCAGACAGAAGTTTTTAGTCTTGAATCTTCTACATGAGTCTGTGTTTTTCTAAAAACAATTCTACAGTACGTACCCCTTTTCCTTCATTCAGTTTTCAGCCACTCATTTGTAAGACCAATCAAACCCACGGAGCTCAGTTATGATTAGTATTTTAAGTTAGATTGATTGCCATTAGTCATTAGAGGCTACAAACGACTTCTCTTGAGTAAACTGTAACACAGTGAATCTTTAAGTAGCTACGTCTTCCCCTGCATTAATCTTTGATTGAGCTTCAACGTGCGGTGCCACAGTGCAACCAGCAAAAATATCCATCACTTGCCACATGAGTATTAAAATCATTTCGGGTTTTGCTGCATGACTAACTATGTAAGGCACAGCGGCGGCTATGAAAATTACAATGTGATACTGGTCAAGTGCTGCAGCCCCATCAATTACTCCTGCTAATAAATTGATTTGTGTGTTTACAGTCTGATAGTTATCCGCAGTCTATCATTTCACCTCTTCAGAGTACACAACAGATAACAACTTTTTCGGACAGGAGAATTTTCTTCACTGCATCCATAATGATTGACCTCTTTCGATCACTCATCCAGCTTTAGACGACGTAATAGGCGAGTGAGCTTTTTCCACGTCAACTCCCGTTTAATCTCAGCCTAGCCCACACCATTTTTGTACAACAATAATATGGCAGGAAATACATTCCCCTCTTCTCATCAGGGTACTTCCAGATCAAAATGGTGTTTTTTTTTTTTTTTTGCGCAGTGGTCCACAAACAAGCAGTGAGCCCACAGGGATTTTTTACAGCGTACTGCACTCTTCCTAGAATCCCTTCAACTGCGTTCGTATATTAGAACATGAGTGGGTGACAACTCAAAAGGAGCCACGTGGCTCCTGGTGATACAGACCACAGACTGAGAACTGCTACACTTCGGATCTGCATTTCATGTCACATACATACACAATTCATAATCAAATTTAATCAGATGTCAGATCACTTCGATTTCATTTGAATTTCACAATGGGTGATAATGGGATTTAAAGCACATTATTGCCAATGTTCTAACTGGCTTGGATGAATGTTATAACTTTACTTATGAACTTTATTATTATTATTGTTATTAATTGTTGTCCGCCCCCGTTCTGGCTCCAGTGTGTTCTGTAAACAAATACATTTAGTCTTGTGTAGTTCATAGTGCACAAAAAACACATGATGAAGGAAGCATGTGGAGCGTATTCTCTTATCAAATTAGTTGTCCTCAGCATTTATGAATGATGAACATTTGCATCGCCCCCTGATGTGAACATAGAGTTTCAACACCATCTGCTATTTGTTATATTCCCTGTTACCATGTCTGTGCTCCTTTGAAGAGGTCCTTTTAAAGGCATTCAAATATAATGCTAAATAGCTGTCACTGCCGGCATTTGGACACAACCAGAATACAAATGTATGGGGCAGAGGAAGAGGAAAAAGGATAAGTTGCAGCAGGGCCGAGTCCTTATTGGGTGATCGCGCGGGATTCGGGGAACCAACAGGTTGGGAGGACACCCCGCTGACCTGTGGCGCTGTAACACCTGAACCTCATCTGCTTTAACAGTGCATGCATGATGAAACAGTAACAGAAGTGATCTGCATGAGGTCTGACTGAACTGAATAAATAGTTACAACACTATTCTGATTAATATGTTAAAGCTGGCTGATAAGAGCTGTAATCTGCGGCCTGTTAATATTCTGCTTATGGGTGCTAAATAGGGCGACCTAAAGTTAAATAAAAACAATTTTATCAACTTTGGACTTCATAAAATTGATTCAAATTATTCACCTTGCCTTTTTAATACACCATTTGTATAAATATACATATTTTCATTATTTTTGGAAGAATTGTGAAAGCCGGTGTTTTTCCCGAGACCTTGCAGTCTGAGGTAGCTGCAGCGGTGTCTCCAGTATCTTATATTTCATTGTTGTAGAAAAATGGGTTAAACAACAGGTTTAATATTGTATAAAGGCCCTTGTTAGATTTTTCAACATCTTTTGGTGGTTTAATTCAGTTTCCACATTTTCAAACCTCAATCTATAGCTTATGATTCTTATAGTAAAGTAAAGCATCTTAACACATTTGCTGAATGCAACATGTTTTAAATATGTGTATAGAATACGTTGTTATGATCCTACAACAGGTAGAAAGAAAATCCGTGTGTTCGGATGTTTATTCGTATATTCTGACCTAGCGCTATGGCATTAAGTAAACAAGGTGATTCTTACACAACATGGTTTCCAGAGACAATGAAGCTTGATAGAGGGCCAGGCCAACCATGACATTTGTAATTGGGACTAGCTGTCATTGTCACAGTGATTTATGATATAATTAATGAACAATTAGGTGACATATTAGGTTGGTCTTCTTTGTTTTGCTTATATTTTGTTTGAAAGATTTTCTTGCTGATTTTATTTCTTATTTAGCCACTCTGGTTTCAGGCATGATTTGGAGAACTGGAGCTGAAGACAGTGTAAATGCTGTAAATGTTAAAAAATATATATTAGTGAAAATATAATACAAATACTGTATATACTCTTATTTCATTCTTTCTTATTAGGGACAAAATAGCATCAAATGGAAACATGTTAGTTGTTTAAAAACAGTCACAGTATTGCTAATTACTCTAATAGTCTAAATCCCTCTCCGATTACTTTTTTAGTTCATTTAAAAGTGTTTCTTTAAAGCAGTGTAGTTTATCATCCTATAAACAAATCATGCCTGTGACAATGTGTATGTTACTTCAAGTTAATTACAACACAAATTGCCCTTGGAATTCATCCATTTTGGCCTCTTCAAAGCAAAATAAAATCCCTTCGTTTCCCTTGAACTTGTGGTAAGGAGGGATGGAGCTGCATACTTCCTCGGCTTGGCTTTCTCAGACTTGACAGACCCAGCAGGAGATAATCGATAAACTCGCCCACCACCTCCATGAAGATGAACTTGGAGCATACCTTCGAACCAGCAGCTTTAATTTCTCTCATGAGGTTCAGCAGGGGGACTCATTAGACTACTACTCTGTTAATTACTCCTACTACAACCACTATATAACGCCAACAAAAAAAACAAAAACATGTTGTGTTCTTTACTAATGGCCAGATCAGCTCAGGTTTGTTAACCGATTTATCACCAAAGCACCAAATCAAATTGACTCCCCACAGCCGGTTACATGCCCCAGGTTTCCAAGCGAAGTTAGTCTCCGCAGAGATGTTTTATCGGACTGAGCTTTCATTCAGGCTTTGTTTACCCCAATTTTAGGGTATAGAGAAAACTAATTAGTTCTAATTAGCGTCCAACCCACAACTGATAAAATTTGCCAGACAAACAAAATGTGGATAAGAGATAATTGGAAGATCAGCTTTGCTTCTGTTAAACGGGCATTTTCTTTATCCCTCTTATATCTGGCCACAGTTATGAGAGAGGTTTCTGCCTGAACACTGACAGTGCTGCTGCTGTGAACACAGCTAAGACGAACAATGAACATGTGCAGCAGCATATCATGAAGGGTAAAGGAGTTCTCTCTTTTACATGTGACACAGTAGTTCACGTCTGTGCCGGTGCTGAAGATCCCTGTGGATACAACATAAGCGTTCTCAGCCTTTTTTCTCCTCACCGTTTCTCACTCCAGTTCTGCCATATAGTCCCTCTGCTACACTGATGGTTGAATGTCAGATTGGCAGAAAGATTAATCAGTGGTCACCTGCTGTGGACGGTCAATTGAATGCCTCAGGAAGAGCCATATCAGCATAACATGAGTCCATTTTCAGACATATGTCATATTCTATGAACACAACCTGCCCTTGTTTCCTCTTCTGAAAGGAGCTCTGTGTCTCTTTGCTTGCTGTGTGTAAAGATTAGAGTTAGTGTCAGGGCAAACTCTGAAGCACAGTGGCAACCTGGCACTCCAGGCCGCAGGGGGTGGATGAGGTGTGTTTGAAAGGGAAACTATCAATACAGAATAAGACACAGCTGGAGACAACAGCTACCCGCCGGCTATTGGCTCATTACAGGAGGAATAAAAGAATTCTTCAGGATGCATTTGAGTAGTTCTCATCTCGAGGGACCACAGAGATAGACGCACCTGGAACCTAACAGCACATTACAGCCACCTTCACTCCCTTTGTTTTACCACTCTAGTAAAGATAGTCAAGTACCTTTGAAAATGTTTAAGATCAGAAGCTGTTTTGAACGCCTTTATTATGAATGCAGCAGCATATAAATAGTCCTGGGATACACAGTGTTTTTCTAAGAACTATTCACGGCTTCAAAATACATTTAACTGAGCTTGCATTTGCTCCGGGAAAAGCCTGAGGACGTGCCGGCGGCACTTTACCCATGCTTATTAGATAAGTTTCATAAGGGTAAGAAAAACTCAGTTTAGCAGATTTCCTAATGAGGTCTGATATGTATACAGTCATTTTACATGTCATACTCACTAACCATTACTCAATGAAGTCCAGCTGTTTTCCATATTAATCTGCTGGTGAGTCAGGCTCCCTGAGGAGATGATAAGATGTGTCATGTATGAGAGGTGTAATCTTATGGAACAGACAGGATATGAGAGAGATTTCAATTTCTATTTAACCTTTTTCCTGTTTTATTATGAAAGTAACTGCCTGCATGTTGTTAATAATCTTTTTCTATTACATATTCATGAATCTACTAGAAGACATACACTACATCTATCTGGACAACCTCTCTGTAACGCTTATAAAGTCATATTATTATATGAAGTGACAACTATTGTAATTAAGGTCCTGCTAAACTGCAGTAATTCAGCACTCGCATGATACAAAGTAACTGATGAAGCAGCATGTTATTTGAGTTTCATGTTCATTTGTTGGAGTCTGTGATTTTCGATGTCAACTTGAAAAAGAAATGTTGGCTGGATATACATTATTGTTCTGTGACCCTCAAACTGTGAAAGTAGAAAATAGATTTAACAATTGGATGAAAGAAGAATGAAATTGACAAGGCTGATGCAATATTTAATGCCTGCTTGGCTATTCTAAGACAGTCTGGAAAACCATTTTTCTCTCTTTTTTGTTAAAAGAAAGTGTAACAAAAAGACTTTAGAGCCACACAGCTCCCACACATCAGGCCTCCGGCCTTAATAGTTTTATCCGTCTGTAGAAATTCACAAATTCGGTCTTTGCTTTTGCGGTAAAAAATTTGAAATCACAGCTGTTCTCTCATTCTACAAGCCATAGAGCACAAACCTTGGTCAGTACAACTTCCATTTGTTCAGGTTTGAAATAGAATGTTGTTTAAACTAACACAAAAAGTTTAATCACTTTGGTTGCTTCCATTGTAATACCATGCAATTTTAAATCAAAGTATTTTAGTTTAGCTGATGAGTCTTGCAAATCTGACTTCTGAACATGTAAGAAATATAGTACTGACAAAATGAGTTCACCACTGTATTCAGTATTTTATGATTTAATTCTCCTAGATGCCTGGTAAACATGTAGCTGGAGCCAGTAGCTGGTTATCTTAGATTAGCATAAAGACTGATAACAGTTGCCTGGCAACCAGAGGAGACCCCGGGAAGTTACTGGTCCAAACCAAGAAATAACCCCATTAAAGAAATGAAACATAATGCATTCATTATTGCGCTAGGTGCTCGTACGATGATTTTGTTTGATTAACAAAGTTAACCACGTTATAACTGTAACCCTGACAACAAACATCGTCTAATGTAGAGGTACTTTAACCCAAATCACAATTTTTTCCTAAATCTATCCAAGGAGCCTAGTTTTAGTGCCTAATCCTAACCAAGCCATGACCTTTATTATAGTAACCATGGTGGAGAAGGTAGGTACGCCACCCATTACTGTTACCATGACTATCAAGTCCCAGTACACCTGCCACCAATGGAGAGACACTCCTATGTATCGGAGGGTTGAAAAAAAAAAAAAAACAACCTATATGGTTGTTCAGGTTGTAGGACTTGTTGGTAGAGACATGAGAGTGAAATTAATCCTTTCATCTAACTCTCATCAACAAAGTGAATAAGCACATTTCCCAGCATGTCAAACTATTGCTTTAAATTTGGCAAATTTCTCCAATCTGAAAAACAAGAAGACAGAATACTACTGGCACGACAAACTTGAATCCGTTGAACACAATCGCCGTGTTTACTTTTCGGGATTTGGGGATTGGCAATATTGTTTTTTTCATCAAGTGAATAAGTTTTTAGGATCAAGTAAATACAGCATGAAAGGAATTAAATGAAACGTGTGATCCCTGTAGTGTTGACATTTAATCATATAAAACATGTGGTTAAATGGTATTTAGTTCTTGCTTAGAGAAAAGAAAAACTTTCCGAAAAAGCTTATGAACAAGCAGCATGTTTACAAAACTAATTTCTTGGTAATACTGTCATCTTTTCTCAACCCCTGTCCAGATGCCAAAAGAATATTTTAGTTATTTAATTACTAAAAAATGTTTTTACTTTTCTTGATAGGTTGAGAGAAGAACAACTTGTATTTTTAAATTGCTGGTTTATTTTTAAAAAATGTCACAATAGAAATGCATAAAAATCTTCAACTGAAGTTAAAAGAAGGAAAACTGAAATTGAGGGCTTTCACAGCCCCTGTCCCAGTTGCTCACAGACTGCACAAAGTGCTCCTCGGAATAAAGAGTTCTTCACTTTCACCACTGCCACCACCAGCCCGCTCTGTGTCACACACACTGTGGATTATACATGTGGCTGTCTTGCATATGAGATACAGTACAACATGTTGAAGTGCTGAAGTGAACAAGCACCACAGAGAGATAAAAGTAAGACATCACATCAAGGAGATACATATTTAATCCAAAGCAATAATGTATTATTAGCCTTATAATGTATTATTTCCTTTTACCTCCCCCTGTAGCTTATTTCTAGCTCACTCTGTCATACACAGGAGTTTTGATATCAGATTTTCCAGCTGCAAAGAAAAGTTCAAGGAGTATGCGATTACCTCGTGGAAGTGTATCTAGAAAATGCTGATTTGATATCTTTTATTGGAGTTCGTCTGAGGAGTTCCACATTGCCTCCATTTCATAGATTTTTATTTTTCCAATTTACAGCTGTGGGGAAATTACATAGAGGCTTTATCTCACATCCCATCTTGCTCTCTAACACAGCATGTTAGTGGGGACTGTTGAGTTGTTCCTGGATGATGTGATGAATGCCGACATTCAGCTGAACAGGGAGCTGGTGGAGAGATTGCATGGCTGGGGAAAAGACAAAGAGAGGGAAGCGAGAGAAAGGCTGTGCACAGGAAAAAAAATGAAAATAGAGGAGGAAAGAAAGAAGAGAAAAAACAAAGTTGAGTATGGTAGATGAGCCCAAGAGGGGCATATAATACAAATTGAAGAAAAGGCGGGTTAAAAAGAAAATGAAAAAGATTGAAAAGAAGAAGAAAAGTGTTGTGGTGATTTAAGGATAAGGCTGAAGCGTGCCCTCTAATGGGTGATCCTGCACATAGTCTGGTATCTGAATGAAATTTTGTTCGAATGTAATTATAATCAGACGAAGACAGTGAAGAATATAACTCATTAATAATAACTGAGGGACGGGGGTTGGTTCAGGCGTTGCGATCTGCTGTGAGTGCAGTAATTGCATAAAATCTTACAATAAACCAACTGTCAACAACAATATGTGCACTCTACAGTAAATTAAAATTATGTTTGTTGGCATGCGTGTGAAGCAAAAGGGCTTTGAGTGCAATTTAGGCACCCCCTCACTTTGTGCATGTTTGGGGAAAAACTGAATAAACAGCTAAATGGCTATGTTCTGAGATTCGTTCCTGTGTAACCTTGGTGAATTGCCTGAAAAAACGATTTCACTAAGATTGACTCTGCAGAGAGAGATTGGGAGAAAAAAAAAAGAGAAAGATTGTTTTATTATTGTGAATGAATGAGGGGTACACGGGGGGGCGGGGGGATAGTAAGAAATGGAAAACTCTGAAACGGCAGGGTAACATTTCAAATATATCTTGCTTCTTTCACTGTCTTAAAGGAACATTGCCACACCCAAATGTTCCGAGATGTCTTTCATTTTGTTTGTTTTTTTTTTCTCTCTCTCTCTTTTTCTTTCCCAGCATTCCTCCCAGTGATCAGACCAAAGGCTAGGTCTTTATCTACACATCGTTATACTGAACACCATGTTTGATCACTGTCTCCACAGGAGGCTCCTTTGCCCTCTCCCACAGCTCCATGTCCGGCCCTGCTGGTTCCACACAGAGCCCACATCAAGAGGGCCTCATCCTATCTGTCATTGTTTTCATTCAGTCACTCTGGCTCTGACTTCCAAGGACTTGCCCCAACCTCAATCACTACCTTTTGCCACACACAATGAGCCCTAACTGCCATAATCAGGGGGTATCTATCTGCTTCTGCCTCTTCTCCCCTTCGCTCTACACAGTTTTTCATTTTTTAGTTTCTTTGTTCACATGTCCAGCCACAGCTCCTGGTGAGGTAAAGACTGGTGCTTCCACGCTGAGCTAATGACAAGGACACGCCGTCCTCGTGGTCTTTGTACTCGCTAAGGAACAACTGTCCAAGGAACAGAAGGTAACGGTGTCTAATCAGCTGGAAATGGCACAATGGCGATGCTATTTCATGCCTTTCAGTGAAACACACCAAAGAGCAGCTTTCAATCAAGAGTCTCACATGATCGTATCAAAGACATACCGTACATCAAATATCAGGCTTTTGTCTCAGGTAATGCTTGGATCAGGCAACAGGAGTGTGGGCCGGATTCAAGCCTGATTCAACTCTGCTCCAGAGGGTGGAATCAGGGTTAATTCAGGAATGGGAGGAGAAATCTGCGTCTGACTCTGGACCTTGGTCGGTACCGATGTTCAGCCCAGATTACCTAGTAATGTCATCACTTTACAGATCCACATCCCGAACTGTTCATAGGCTCATCTGGGCCACACCGATAAATATCGCACGTGTTCGGTATTTGCCTACGAAACAAATTTGCACCACTGAATTCACCATCAGTCCAAAACTAAGAATGCAGCTAAGTGACCAACGGGGAGTCACTTGGGATATGTGGACAAATCATTACTGCATAATCAGTTAACTCTGTGTCACTTATATAATATATCAACAAGTGGAAACTGACCTATTGAGCGCTCACATGAATGAGAGAGTATGTTACACAAAATGGCAGATAACCTCAAAACCAGCAATTGTGCAATCCCTGCATAAATACATTCTGGATGAGTTTGAAGCGAGTGACTGTGTTTCATTACCAACTCATTAATATAAGTCGCGGGACTCATTAACGAGGCTGGGGTGGGGTGTGTCCACATTTGATTTCGGAATAATTGTGGGTAACAGGTCGGTTCTGGTACTGAACTTTGTAGCTCTGCAGAAGTGGACCCTTGCAGGGCTGAAATCCAGCACAATATGATTGATGAAGCCACTAAGTCATTACCTAGGCTGATATATTATTTTCTTTTTACAGAAATAATCTAGTCAAAAGAGTTCAAACATTTTCCCAAACATCATAAATATTTCTCATTCAGTCACATATCTTTCTCTTGAGCTAAAAACATCAGACTGTTTCACATTTCCTCATATAGCCTTCCTCTTGCGAGATGAATGAAGTTCCAAAAATGTCTTCTCTTTAACCAACTAATCAGAAAACTTTTTTGGGGGGATTTATTTGCAGCACACTTCAAAAAAACCAAATAACATCTTTTTTAGTGCCACTTCGTACAAATCAGAAACATTGGGCTCATTTACATCTGGAGTCTTACTAAAGACGCCACTAAATGAATAAACTGTGGCAATGCAAAACGATTCACCCCCAATGCTAATTTAGTAAATGTATAAATATCCCCCAGTGTGTCTTAGGACCATCTCACACTATATTTCCAAGCCACTCCAGTCACAGATAGTCCTGCTTAAATCTTGAAAACCCTCCAATATGCATTATATTGTCAAGGGAATCAATTAAAATAAGATCTGTGTTTCATCTGCGATTTTCCTATTGGGTCTTTGTACCATTAAGTCATTAAACCCACTAGACAGTAAATCTGTGTGCCTTTGCCCCTTTCAATACTCTGCTGACACTAAACGTTTTATAGTCTACACTGTATCTGTTATCTGTCAAAGCTGTGCTCCTCTATCAAGACAAAACATCACAGTGAAAACAGTAATGTAACTGCTCTTATCATGTTTATATACATAAACAAACACTTTTTTTTTATTATTATTATCGTCTTCTGCCGAATCCCCCTGGCTAGGTCATATTGTATTAAAAACAGCATGAGGCTATGTTGGGGGGGACCTGCAGTCTGCGCTGCCTCCTCCAGTGCCCATGTCATGTCTGGTACTGCCTGGGACCACAATCCAATCAGACAGATGGAGAGCTGTTTGAGGAGCACAGAGAGGCTGCTGCTACCCCCCCCCCCCCCGGTAAATACTGGCAGCTCTTGGATTTAATTACATTCACAGTATGGCAAACGGACCGGTGCTACAGGCCCGAGAATACACCTCAGCAAAAGCTAAGTCATCGAGTGAGTGACTTTTTTCAGAGTAGTGTGGAGAAAATGAATGAAGGGTCACGCATGAGCGGAAAACAAGGCAACTCTCAAATATTGCGGAGCTATAAAGTCTGAATTTAGGGATTGGAACGTGAGCTGAAGCAAAGCTATCTGGAGATAGCACCACACAGTCACTTGTGCCGACTTTGACTGACACCTGTAATCCTTTTAATTAGAGATGCACAAATTGCAATTCTTTTTTTTTTTTTTTTGACCAATTCTGATTTCAGATTTTTTTTGAAACGTCTCACCAGCTAATCCTGATTTTCGTTCTTAGAAATATAATTGACAGCTACACAAACATTCTGCAACAGAAATCACGAGACTGCTTTCTGGTTACAACTCTTCACATGAGGGACTGCTCACCAGCGACGGCTGATTATCATTATTGGCGGCCATTATCCGAGGCACAGCAGCGACGCTTTGCCTTTGCTAGTGAACAACTTCAGCAGGTTGATGTTGTTTTAAGTGTCTGATTAAGTCGTTTCAAATGTTTTCCAGGTTGACGGTTTACTTTGGC
This sequence comes from Seriola aureovittata, assembly GCF_021018895.1. Taxonomy (NCBI): domain Eukaryota; kingdom Metazoa; phylum Chordata; class Actinopteri; order Carangiformes; family Carangidae; genus Seriola; species Seriola aureovittata. The sequence continues at coordinate 16,143,488 of NC_079375.1, forward strand.
CTTACAGGAATCACAGATCACAAGCTGTATCTTGACAGCGTGTGTGTAGCTGTGTCTGTGTTATTGTGGGTGTGACGTGAACCATTCTGTGGCGCATGAGTGTAAATCTGACTGACACAGAATTGCATATCTGAGACTGAATCACCGATCATAGCCGATCGCAGTGAAAATCAGTGGGTCTCTACTTTTAAGTAAAGATCTATGAGTCACTCAGGAGGAAAAAAAAAAAAAAAAAAGACTTTCTGTGTTTCTTCAAAATGAGTCAAAAGTAGAGTTCAGCATGGGTTATTTTCACCATGCCCTGTGACTTTACGCTCCAGTGGCAGAGCACGCTCATCATGTGCTGTTAGTATACACTCTGCCCTTACCCCCGTGCGACCCTGACTCTGCTCAGCAGGCTCACACCCAGACAAATTACTGTGTCTCCAAGCTGTTCCCTTCCCTGCGCCAAACATTTCCTCTTATTTCTACCACACTCCCTGAAGAGTTGTCTCACTGTCTGCTAAGACCGGTGCAGCAGCAGCTTTCCACCGGCAGGGTCATTGGACAGGTTCCCATGAAGGTCACAGCTGTCAGATCATTACATGAGAGGATTGGGTCCAGGTTTATATTGCTGCCAAAACAACCACTTCACCATCACTGGGGAAGATGTGAAGGTGGCACTAGAGCATCTCGAACATCGGATCCTTCTGGAAGGATGTTTGGGAGCTGGAAATGTTGGAAAAACAAGCAGCAGCTCCCACTGGCTTCATGGTGGGCTGACATGGCTGAACCTCACTCTTCATTAGGGTGGCCACCCTGTGTGTTTTTTTGGCAGAGGAGAATTAGAGCTGTGTCTGATTAGGAGGGGGAAACCAGAGCAGAGCCCTTGAAAGCTTAATTGATTAGACTGTCCTTTTTTTTTTTATCCCTCTGCTCCCCTCTCTGCACACCTCCTCTTAAATAAAGTGAGATGAATACAAATGCAGGCAATGCAGGACCACACACCTGTCACCTCTGAGATGCCAATTTAAACCTTACGCACCGCCACTAACAAGCTCGATTGTTGGCAAAGCTTTAACATTGGATTTCTAAACTTTTGCCTTTTTGTCAGAAAGTTAAAGCCACATAGAGCATTTACTGGAGAAAGACATTGCTGAAATAAGTTAGGAAAAGGAGGAATGGTAAAGTTTTTTGGCATTAAAATTCAAAATGAATTTATTTGATTTTAATGGAATAGCTGCAAGAGACAGGCAATCCAAGGCCAGCTCAGTTTAAGTTGTTGTTTTCGTGAAGGAGGACATTGATTCTGGGCAGACGGAAATGTTGAGAGCAGCAGCTACAGTACAGTTAGCTAAATCAGCTGTGCTCACATGGCTGCACAGAAGTGAATGAGCCAGCGGCTTATCAGGACAAACAGACAGCATATTTTTAATGAATAATTAAAGCTAGTCAAAACATTGGCGTGCATCTTCAGCTATTCTGCTGATGTCATTGCACTCTTAGGGAAACTTGACACGAGTGCAAAAACAAGTCCACTGATTGTAAGTTTACTACACGGTGGCTGTCATCGCCAGGGTTACAGCACCAACGCTATGACAACGTGACCTGGGAGAATACTTGCTGATTATTTTGACAAATATTTTCTGTCAGTTAACAGTTAATGCCCCGATTTGAATGTTAAATTGAAATCCATTTTCCTTGCTGCTTTTCTTGCTAATTTGCATAAACTGAAACACAGTACAATGAACAAAAATCTTTGGATTTTGACTTCATACAGCTTTTGGGGACTGAAGTAAACATTTCTATTGTAACTTAGCAAGATCAGTTAAATAAATTTTAAAATAAATTTAAAAAAAAATGGTCACCATTAACCAAAATCATTTGAAAGGGTGAGGCTTAGCAAATATTAGCCATAACTCATTCACCATTTTGTCCATTCATCGAGAATCTTGCTACATGTCTTCAGTTTGTGATTGTTGGAATAGGTTTGCCGAAGAATTTTGAACCTGATCCGTCGGGGGCACCACAAAGCCATAAACATGTATCTGAAAACCCGGCGGACAGAATTTCACTAAAACTGGTGTGCATGCTCTGAGGGCAAGTGCCATAGTGATTGCTTCAAGTGGGTGTGGCCTACCACATATTTGCTCATAACTCAAGATGCCTTTGAGCAATCCTGATTAAACTCACTGGAGCTTAGAACCCACTAATTGCTGCTCATGGCTATAATTTATTGTTTAATTTGGGGGCTGCCAGTATTTTTGTGACTATACAGTAAATCTGTGTGTGTTATATGCAGTTTTTCCTCTGTTGCTGTTTCGGTGTTTTCAAAAACTACAAGGTCAGTATGGTGAGAGAGCACTGTTAACACCTGAGAACAAGACTTTATTGAACTCTGCAAATAATACTATTCAGCTGTGAAATATCGGCCGAGTCATTTCAAAACAACGGGTCGCAAAACTAGAACTGTGAGCTTGTGTCCTACATTCAAAACCACACTGTCCATACAGTGTTAGCGCATTTCTGTTTCTACAGTAAAAATGTACTGTTGGCCTCATGGTATTTTTTATGATATTATGGTTTCAGTGAAGTGTAAACTAGTGAGAATGCAACATTTTGTTGGGCTGTGCTTCATGTGACAGACTGGAATCCATTCAGAATGAAACAGCTTTAAAGAAGGCTAATGCTGGCATGTAGTTATTGTAGTAGGTATTTTAGCGTCTAAATGAACAAACGGTAATGGCAACACTTCAATGTGCTTCTGTTTTAACAGCATTTGTCAAAGGCTACATTGATTTATTTGGGAAAAATCGAGAGAATTCCCGCTACATAAGTCGGCTGGTGGACTGTCAAAAACTCCATAAGGTTTTTACTGTCCCTTATGATCCTTTTCTTCCACAAGATCCAGCTCATCATCTGAACCTGGACAAAATTGTAGACTCAGATCTCACCATAAGTATAAATATTTTTTACATCAAGATCCATAAATTATTTTCTAAACACTTGACAAAAATGTCAAAAAAAAAAAAAAAATCTCAGGATGTTTGGGAAAGCGATAAAAAAGAATTCCTGAATCTGCACCTTTAATTATGATCTGCACCAAAATGAAATGGGTTCCTGGGTCCTGGCCCATTCCCCATTCCCCCAACGAGTTTTGTGCAAACCTACTTTTTGCATAATCCTGCTGACGAATAAACAAAAAAACAAACAAACAAACTAGAGGGCACTCGGAGAGCACAGACCTCTGTCAAGGCCAGTGTCAAACAACATACATCAAATTTCAGAGGGAAAAATTCTAATTTATAGTAAAGGATCCGGATCTTCCCAAAAATGTGATGGGTTCTTCCTTGGCCCATGCTCCATCCCTCCACCAAGTTCACGCAAATCACTTCAGTACAAACAGACAAGGGTGAAAACATGACCTCCTTGGCAGGTAAAGATGAATAATCTTGAAAATGTCTTCAAACAGCTGATAAAAGCTGTTGAGCTTTTCCCTCAACAGCTTCTTCCAGAAGTTAAACTAATTTTGCATCAATATTATGCTAATACACGAAGCCTAATAATACATACTGTTTGCTCTCTGCTAACAGTGCCAGCCATAATAAAATCAATCATAGGTTCTACTCAGTGGTATTTCCTCATACAATATTGGTGGATGTTTTTTTTTTTCTCCCCCTTTTTAAATGAATGTACAAAAAGGCTCGTAAAAGCTTGTTGAAAACATATCATCAATTATTAACACATACAATTTTTTATCCCTGTTTGCGCTCCAATACAATCATTTCATTTCTGTCTCTTTGGCTGGGCTTGTGTGTCCTCTCCCTGGCCTTTGGCTTCTTTCTGCTCTCTGAATGCCAATATTTCAGCATTGTTTTTCCAGTGCAGAAAGCATCCCACAGAGCGGGAAGGTGACCATCCCTTGTGTCTTTTAGTGTGTGTGTGTGTGTGTATGTATGTGTGCATGTGTGTGTTTGTGACAGCACAGATAGGGTGCGAGTGTTAGGTGTGAAGGATTGTGGTGCCGCGTTGTGCAATTCCATTTCAGCTTGTGAAATGACAGACACACAGAGATTTCAAAAAGTGATAAAAAACAAATCTGCATAGTACTCTACACAGGCTTAAAGTAGATTAGCTGAAAAAAAACAGTGCTTGGCAGTTGTATTTTAGAGGTTATCTTCTCTCCTGTCCTACATATTTGATAATACATCACTCTCGCAGAAAATATCCCCAACAGTTTTGACAATAAATAGAGGACTTGAAGGAAAGCATCCATAAATGTGATATACTGTTGCACATCCGAGTCCTATCCTGATTGCAGGAAGGGTCTTTACCTCCACTTTCTCATTGAGTATGAGGGAGCAGTTATGACAGACTTCAGCCATATTGTAAAAACACTGATCCTTCCTTGTAATTCCATTGCGGAATTCTCCAAAGAGACCATGTCAAACCTGGTTGAAGGATAATCAATAACAGGTAAGGACCCCGTGTTCCGATGCACAAGCTTTTGAATTTAAAAGATCAATTCTCTGCAACACTGTGACAATAACAAAGAAGACAAATAGAGACTAGCTGTTTCATTTACCAAAGGAGAATGGTAATGAAAAATAAATATAAAGAAACAAATGATGTTCAAAGTTTATTACAGATTGACCATAGGTGAATGGGACTTGTTTTATAATTCAAAAGATTAAAACTCACCACCACAGAGTAATTAATTTCACTACTTGGACATGCAAATCCTCAAGTTAATAGCTTGTTACAAAAACTTACTTTGTACTCTGAGCATATATGCATATTAAAATGGATTTCAGGCATAGCCCAACAGCCTCTTTCATGCGTGATATTCAAAAAACCACAGTATTCTGCTTATAAACTTTTGTTTACATCTGGTATCCACTGCATAGCATTTCCACAAGCTAAATCTCACAGCATTACCAATAAAACCTTTAACACTGACGGTATAATAATGATGTTTAGTACCAGTGTCACAGCGAGATCACTGGATCCACTGGAAGGTCAACTTTTTGACGTTGTCTCCCGTTTAATTTGTAATATATATACAAAGCCCCCTGCAGCACATTTATCTGTGCTTGTGCAGCTGATAGCGGGACTTCATTACTCTCTACAGATGCTCACCGTCCTTCTCTTTAGCCAGTCAGCAAACACAGGGCTACAAACTAATCTTATCATCATTACATTATGTATTTGTGCTGCTGAGATTACCTAGCTTCTGGAGGATATCTCTGACTGAAGTAAACACTTCTTAGATACAGAAACACATGTATTTAGAGTAGCAAGAAAACACCCATGCACAAAACCCCCCTCACACACACATACACACACACACACACACACAAAAAAACCCCCCAAAAAAACCAAAACAAAACACGTCAGCCAAAGCAATTTAATGCAATATATATGAGATAGCTATTCACGCAGCAAAGACTGTGACATTGTGTTGGGGAACATTGAGTTCAGACAGCTGATACACTCTAATATCACTCCCGTCAGCGTGCAGGGCCAAATGCTGTGAATGCACAAAAGACACTCACGTACTGCCCATCATAGACCGACAGTGTTTCACTGAGATATTCATGACATCCGAGCAAACACCTTAAAAAAAGAAAAGAAAAAAAGAAGCAGATAAAATAAAGCAAATCAAACCACTAACCTTAGCTTATCATATTGTATTTATGGTCTTTGAGCTCGTCTATACACATTTTCATTACCAAACAAGGTTTTTATCATTTCCATTTTTGTTGTAGCACTAACGTCAAACTCATGTCTGCTTAGCAACAAGTCCTCCACCGGTCTTTCCAAACACACGAGAGCCGACGACCCATCAGCAGAACAACTTGGTTTGTCTGTGCTTTCCAAATCATGTGTTACATATAAGCATTACAAAAGTTATTCAAGTCTGTTTTCAAATTTGCCACAGCCATGGCTGAAGTTTGGTTAAGGCACAAAATTACTTTAAGTGTCGTTCAGATCTTGGTTTGGGTGACCACGGCCACACAAGCGACTCAGTGAAGCTACAGCAGCATCTTCAGCTAAATGCAAAGTTAATATTTTGACCTGTCACAACTCACTAATTGAAAGGTTAAGGCATTACCAAAGTTATTACAATTCATCCAGAGGCAGACACCAATGTGGGCACCAAATGTCAAGATGATCCATGCAATAGCTGTCAAGACGTTTCACTTAAAACTTAAAAGTTCTAACTTCAATGTGGCACTAGCAGATAGAGAGATCACGAAGTCATCACGATCCATAGTCTGGGAATCATTAATGTCTGTACAAAATTGAATGATCATCCATCCCATAATTGTTGACATATTTCAGTCTGAACCAAAAAGCAAGAACCATTAGCATGGCTAAAAAGCTACTTAGATCAGGTAAGAGAACGTTCAGGGTCATGGTAAAAAGAAATTATTATTGACTGTCTGCTAGAAAACAGGGACTTAACAGCAGTCGTTCGGTGCTTCTATAATAATGTCAAGATGCTTCCACTTTTTTTTTTTTTTCCTGACAGTCAACAATCATAATTCACATGGCCGTCAGAGATCACGGTCAGGTAAACATGAACATAAGTCATATCAGGCATTTGAACAAACAACAAATGCCGCTGTTTTCTTATGAGGGCAGTCTCCTGCTCACAATAGTAATTGAAAGATATTGCAGAAGTCGGCACACATGGAAACTATAGAAATGTTAGGACTGAACATCCAAAAATGTCACTACTGAACATAATGTGGTGTTTGGCAGAACCTAATATCAATGCCGTTTGGCTGGTTGTAATATGGTTGGTTTGCGTGTATGGTCGTAGTTTCTCTGCAAAAACCCTTTCATGCAAAACATGCAAAATTTTAATATCAAGGTGTCTGTAACAAAAAGGACAACATATTGCTTGTGTAATCTAATATATTCTCTTAGCATAATACATCTGCAAACATGGCTCACAGTAACCTACTTTTTTATAGTGAAGGGCAGATTTTCTCTGGCTCCAGGTGTTAATGTGATAATGCCTGAATGTCTGTCAGTCACTCCCCTTGGACTGCAGGGCATGCTTTTTACAAGGCTGTATTATCCCCACCATAATGCTCTTCCACAAAGGACTCACACTGCCATGCTATAGCATTGTACAGGGAAAATTACAGGCTGCACTCCAGTCCTATGTAACAACTTTATTCAGCTGTCCACGGAGCACCCTACCTGGTTTTCAAACAATGGTTACAGCAGATGGATTCAATTGAGCCAATTCAACAGCACGGAGAACACAATGTACTGCAGCAAGGGTAGTGGATAAATGATAGGCGCAATCTGTGTAGCACAGTGCTCGGCTAATGTCTTTCATCCAATGATGATATATACTGATAAACTCAGCGTGTGGATACTGTAAGTAGTACAGTGGACACAGAAAATTAATTTACCTGACATCATCTTTGTTTGTGTGAATGAACATGTTTGAAAAGGTAGGGGGGAAAAAAAGTTCAACATATGGTAAATCTGAAAATTGAAACAGCAGAAAAAAACTGAACACAGGTCTGATGGTAGCTGAGGAAAAGGGCAAATAAGATGTCCATGAAAGTCCAGCAAGTAATGACTTGAAAATTCTATTCATGAGCTAAAAAAATGTCATCCAAAAGACTCATCTTTCAAAATAACTTAAATATCAGACAAAAGGCAACAGATGTCCCTTTTTATTCTGCCACTGCTAAAAGCTGATGACTGGCCTTGATAGCCTTATAATTTGCAATTTCAGTGACTCTTAAGCTTTTATTTTCCCCAAGTTATTTACAGTTTTTGAGTATACAATAAGTCAAAGTATAAAGTGGTAAATTAAAGGCCCTTTTGTGCTCTTCAAAGAAATTATGGCTGGTTTGAAGATGTGAGGGTTTAAAGCAAAGCTATTCCAGATAACAGAAATTCACAGAGCATTCAGAGCCCTGACTTCACTTCATTACTGGCCCAGGGACACAAAAAAAGGGAGCGGTGCACTCATTATGACTGCAAATTAGTCTCATACACATACAGAGACAGTACGTGGCTTCCAGCAGATGAATGAGGCCCTGGAATCAGCTCTGTCAGATATGCAGAGCAGATGATTATGGCAATGTTTGGTGGCATCTCAGTCCCAATCTACCTCCTGTCCTCCTCCTACCATTTAGCCTCTAAGCCTATGGAGCCCAAAGTACTTCTTTCCTGAGTCTGGAGGTTTGCTCAATATATTTGGCCCAGATAGTGTGACCTTGCCATGTTTGGGTGTGTCCATCAGCAGTGGTCCTCTGTAAACTCTGTGTCTTTGGAGTAAATGATGAGCATCCCTTTGGTCAGGGAGAGAAGCAATGCGGAAAACACACATATGCCATAACATCCACATCTTTTTTCTTGAATGTGAGCCCACAGACCATTAGCACCAAGATGCCCACTTCATGCACAGCATGACCGACAGAATGGGTTTGCATGTCTCCTTCTGTGGACCACCAAGATGTGGACCTTCGATCATGTACATGTACTTTATAGGGTTCACATATCCAGTTGATTAAACAAAACGCTGTGAATGTCATCTGTCTTGTTTGAAGGTTTATTGTGGTCACAAGTAGACACACCTGACATATCTGACAATTTCAGGTATGTTACAAACATTGCAGTATACCTCGGGAATATGATAAATGTCAGCAGCAGTTAGTCAACAACAGTGTGTATCAGGTACAGTATGAGTTTGCAGTTTAAGGTGACTGCTTTGCTTAAAATGTCAACATGACTGCAATGATCTGTATCAGCTGACAGTCAGCTTGTGTAGCGCATAGACTTACGTTTCTGTCAGAAGGCGAGCACTTATAAAGCTGACATGCTAATTCTTAAATTTAGTTGAATACAGACTCATAGGTATGAATCTCAGTGTATGGAAAATAAATGTGAATGTAATAAAGTGACTATGGGAAGTTTATACTAAGAACAGCTGATGAAATTTGGAGGGAATGCCTACAACAGCGAAATCATTATATAGTGATATAATATTGTGACAGCAGCTGATGAAATGCTTCCAGTCAGGTCCTGAATCCAGCTGCTCTTTAACAAGACTAGGTCAAAGCCTAGTATATGTGTGGACCGTGTTGTAGGCTATTTGCATTCTGCTGTCTGTCAGCCAGTTTTCAGCCCTTTACCTATGTATGCTTCTCTCCAACTCTGTGCTCACATATAAAGTACTTTAATACAGCCAAATATCCAAGAAAGCTGTTGCTGTCATTTTCAAGTTTTTTCTGTTTCTGTTGTCAGGCAATGGAACAAGTCTGAAATAGTGACCGCAGCAACATATCAACGTCCGAGCCATTTGCAAGCTGCTGCGATGCACTGCTAAAATCCTGATTGTATAACCGCACAGTCACCAAACACACAAGCTGAAGATTAGGGCTGTGCTGTGATTTTGGCTATATTTAATAGTAAAATGATCACTCAAAGAGAAAGTTAGAAGCGACAGAATATTAGAAATATTTTCCCATATAGTTATTATTTAACAAAGCAAACTCTATAAAAATAAAGAAAAGAGACTCAGTTCTTTTTTGTATTGTGAGTTAATTGGAAAGGGGACTCGCTTTCTCTTCTCTTTAGGGTAAACTTCAGCTCTGATGGAGCCTCATTCCTTTTTCATTCCACATGATAGTTCCTCTGGAGCTCTCAGACCTTTACTGCTTTGGATTATAGGAAGCTTTCACTTGGAACAATGGTGCCCGCTGCTATACATGTCTTATCCACATTCATCTGGTATTTGGTTATATTAGTACAATGTACTATATTGTGTGCATGTATGTGTGTGTGTGTGTGTGTGTGTGTGTGTGTGTGTGTGTGTGTGTGTGAGAGAGAGACAGAGAGAGAGACAGAGAGAGAGACAGAGAGAGAGAAAAGGGAGGGCTCGTTTCTGTGTGTAGTAGAGAAGTAGAAGTACAGTAGTTATTTCCTAGGACCAAACTACTCCTTGTCCACCAGTCTTGCTGTAGTTACCAGCGGCCATGGTTCAGTCTATATGGTTTTTTTTGAGCGTCCCAGCATCATATCTACAGCAGGGATAAACTACAACGTCAAAAGGCGCAGCCAATCCTGGAGCGTTTTGTGTTCACACCTTGGGAGGCGGTCTCAGATTGGTTCCATTCAAATGCGCTAAGTTTGCAACACTGCAAGCTGGGAACACCCCCATATTAGAAACAGTTTGCACCAATTCATTTTGAAAGAGCGACGGCTAATGGGGAAACTCAGTCACGTGGCATTCCGTCGCATTCAAGCGGCGGTGGAACTATGATCACTCCGCTGTCAGTGGGCGACATTTGCAATTATAGGGCTGTCCCAGTCCAGCCAAAAAGAAGAGGAAGAAACTATCATGTGACGTTTGACAATCTGACAACCTGAGTAAAGTAAGGAGAATAGTGTCTGCTGGTTTTCTCATTTGTATGTATGCATCATCACTGTAAATCTATTTCCTTTCTCTCCAATTTAAAATGCTTGAAAAAAGATACACATCTACATATATTGATTATTGCTTAGTGACTCTAGTATTTCCATTAGGCCTTTGAGTTGTCCATATCTGAAATGCTATTAGTAGTAGGCTTTATGGGCGTCCTGATGGCCTGCAAGTTGCTACTTATGCTGTGGCTATTTGTCTTTTTATCTCTCATTTCTCCACATTTCACATTTCTTGCAGAGACATCTTGCTAACTCATAAAACATTTATAACAATTGCTGTGCTGTTCCTTTGATATTGCATGTTTTTTGTTTTCCTCCTCTTCGTCTTTGGTTTCATCATGGAGCCTCCTGTCTATTAATATACCTTTTTAATTCACTGTTCCATCATTGGCTGGCAGTGACACTAACTGCCAGACTGCAGACAGCAACATGACACAGAAAGAGCAAAACACTTTGAAGCGCAAACGTCATTTTGCAGGCAGCAGCTAATTAGACTGTCAGCTGTAGCACGCTGAGCGGTCCAAAAACTTACAAATCTGAACAGTCAGTCAGTTTAGATGCAAAATGAAATGTGGTCATTTATCTTCAGTCACACTGCTAACAAACCATTGTCTTCTCTTCACTTCACTTCTATGCTACAGTTAGCTTACAGTTTGTGCCTTTGCTAAGACATCAAACATCAGCCAGTCCATTCAGAGGTTCAGAGGCAGGGGGGCCATTTCCAAACATATCTCTCTTCTCTTTTCAGTAATTAGAAAAATATCAATAATAAATGTGACTGACATGAGTTTGGACTGCAAAAAGGGATGCAATTCTTGTAAACTGTTTAGATCTCTTGAGGATTTAACTGTACCATTGTAAATGGTAAACAGACTGCACTCATATTGCGATTTTCTATTGTTAGAGACCACTTAAAACGCTTTACAATACATGCCACATTCCCCCATTCATACAAACATTCATAAATTCCACCCATACACACACACACACTCAGTTCAGTATATTGCCCAAGGACACTTTGACACGTGAACTGGAAGAGCCAGGGATCGAACAACTGACCTTCTCATTAGTGGACGACCGGCACTACCTGCTGAATCACAGCTGCCCCTAGCAAATAAATTCAAGTGTAGCGAGCCATTACAAGCTTTTATTGGTGATTCAGTTTGCAACCATTTAAAAAGACACCTAACCAATAAAAGCAAAACATTTTCCTGACAGTCTAGACATTGTGTTGCCTGTCTCTGTATTAAGAGACAGGTGTGAACAGCAAAGAAGTGCTTACTGTGAATATAAATCACAATGTATCACTCCACAGTGACCCCATGCCACGTGTCATGAAACCTATCTGCACCTATGTATGTAAGTGAATTGAAAAACGACCACCTCTTGCTCCGTCATTCACCTGGGGCTCTTCTCTTTCTGTGTGCCACCGCAATAAAAACCTCTCCCCTGACTTTCTGAAAGTGACTTTCAGTGCCTAACCATGTAGGCCATGATAATGTTGGCCATTTTCATAGGGGGGAGTGAGGGGTACTCGGCTTTTTCAATAAACCTCTGGTGATGTGTTTTGTAATGCATTGGTTATACTTCACAGTAAAAACCCATTCTGTTCCTTCGCCAGCCACTGCACTTCTCCCTAAATTGCCTTTTCTCCAACTGCCATTCGTTATGCTTTCCACTCCGCTGCGCAGATATCATTTATTTATTTTATGAAACAACAACCCCGTCATAACAAAACAAGCTCACCCCATACCCACCTACAGACTGACAGATGGATGGACGGACAAACTGACAGATGCATGGAGGGATGGATGTATGATGGATGAACAAAATTATTCTTGGACTGGAGAACAGGGATGAATGAATGGAAGAATGAACAGATCACTGGCAAGAGGTAAGAAATTCACATTAATTGAGTTTGTGTATTAGCCAAATAGTCCACAGCAAGATGGTGGAAGAGGGAAAAATGGAGTGGGAAAAGAAGTGGTCCCGAGTTAGTGATTCCCCATTATGTGAAACTCAATTTTCCCTCCTGCTTCTCTTTTATCTGCTGCCATTATGGAGACTGTGTTTGTCTGGTGGCAGGGAAATAGGCCTGCTTTGTTTAGACTAGTGTCAGCTATAATGAAAAAGCACCATCAACTCAGAATGGGGGCTCTGTGTAGTGTCTATCGTGACACTCAGCAGATAATAACTATTGATTGCTATCCAGAGACAAGAAAAAAAGACAGAGTGGAAGAAAGAGCAAAGGAAGATAGACAGGGAAAGTGAGGATGGGGATCAGACATCTATTTTATTCCCTCTGTTACCAATTATATCTTAGCAGTGAAATAAAATAGCTATTACAAAAGAAACCATGTAATAAAATGACTTATATTTTGGAGGAAGCATCATTCATACTTCTCTAATAGATAATCAAGTACATGATCACGCTACTTTGTTCATACAGTTTTAATCCAAAATCTTCATCAGGTTGCTGACTTCAATTTCTCCAGGCACAAATGTACCCCCACAGCTTTAATACAACTTCCCCATATTCCTCCAGCCCTCCATTTGTCTGCGTTCCAACCTCTGCCCTGTATTTTAAGAGCTGTCAGATTCCTGCTGAGTCGCACACAGCTATCGTTAAAACTCCACTTAATATTTCATACCTGGGAGTAAAAAAAGATAGGCGGCGTTTGCATCTCCTACTGCCTTTGACTGGGCAAATCCTTTCAGCAACACTGAAACCCACATAAAAGGCTCATTGCAGTAGATAAAGGTGACACTCCAATAAGTCATTCTCGTACGTCAGAGGTGGACTCTTTGACTCTGCAACTCATCGACCTAACCCTAGGCACTAAAGGCACAACCCCTCTGTGCCGTTTTTCCCATAATGAATGTTTGCGGGCATTGATTTTCCATTCTTACAACCCTGTGCTCCTCCGCATCGATCCAACTGGTTTTCATATGTAGATACAAGGTGAGGGCGTGAAGTGTTAAACGGGTATGACAGTTGGATCTCTGACGGTCACGATATTTGCAAGCAGTTCACGTCAGTTTGGCTTCACACCTCTTTAAATCAGCAGCAACTGTAATCAAGTCATTTTGAGCAATGGTTCAGTTAAATGCATGCAGTAGGCTCTCTGTGATTGATTAACTGGGTTTATAGAAGTGACTTTCTCATCAGAATTTTCATTTTTCATCAGTGTCTTTTATTACAACGAGTGTAGGTGCTTAACAACGCATTACCTCAAACGGTTTCAGAAAAACATTTCTTCATTTCAATAAAGCCGTTTTGCTCGAGCTTGTTTTGTATCCATAAATATGTGAGCTCAGTGACACCGCCGCTTTAGGTGATTTTCAGCACATATCTGCATGTGTTTAAAGCTTTTTCACTGGGGCCTTCAAATCCAGACACCAAATCCTGCAGATTACATATAAGCAGCATGTGTGCTACCTGACACGTCCACCATGAGATGCACTGTGTGCCCTTGCTCTTCAATCAACTGAGATAAAAGCCAAAGGATTGAGAAGTGAAAAAGAAGAGGAGACAATTTACATATTTATGGTTTTGTTACTTGAACATAAAAGGACAGGGGCACAAAAACATCATCCAGGGACCAGACCTATAAAACTCTGAGTAAATTCATGACCAAAACTAAATGTATGCACAAAATTACAAAGCTGTGCGTACCCCCATGGTTCTGCTTTATAAATCTCACTAACTGGGCGCATGTTCACAAGCCTCTTTTCCACCACCACAATTAGCCATAAATGGATCAATCAGTTTGCAGTTATCAGACATGTCACAGAGAAGAAAGATGAAAAAGAGGCGCAAATTTAACCAATTGAGAAATTGAGGCTCTTACAAATGGGAGGCACAATCGTGCCTCAGTATACTTATGTACAATCACTCCGAATGTAAAGTCCTGTTTTATTAATTGTAAAATTGCTATTGCTGCGTAAAACGGTAAAACTGATAGGGCTAAGGATGATAATGAATGTAAGCTCCGTGAAGTTGGTTATTTTATTTTTAACTAACTTGGATCGCTTTGGAAAACCGTGTGTACGCATGGTCAAAGGAATGTGAGGCCCGCACATCATCAGCGCACATTCTGTGTTTATAAATGCCAATTTCTGTTCGGGAAATGGGGTACGCTTAGTTTTTGTGTTTGTATGTTGTAAACAATTTATAACGTTGTCTTTTGTCTGTGCTACTATAAGTTAAACTACAAACACGCTTTAGCCTTCATTAGTCTCAGTAGGTTGTATACGGACTCCTACAGATGAGGACACTGAAATTTTGCATTTACTGGTTTCAACAATTAAAACTGGCCCACAAGCCTCAGGTAAGATCTCTCTCTCTCCTCTCTCTCTCTCCAGAAGAAATCTCATATGTGTGGCCAGATGTATTTCCCCTGCCACAGGCCATGTCTCAGCTTTGATCACTATCTGCAACAGACAGGTTTGGCTAAATATCACCACCCTGGAGAAGTAAGATATGAACTCATCTCCTGAGCTGATCTCTCTTTTGACCATCGGTGTGATCTGCTCTGAGGATGCAACTTGGTGACTCCTTCATATGAAGGTGTTCTGAGTCCACTTTCAGTCCCACACCCCACTAGCATGCAGATCTAGCAGTTTAATCTTCACCACCACTTTCAGTGTCCAAGTGTCAGCATTCAATGGAAGACGGATGGAGAATTCATCATAGAGCCTTCACTTCTACAATCCCTCCAACAGTAATTCAGATGCCCACTTACTGCCAGTCCACTTCCTGACTCCTACTCCAGCCTGGAAAGAAAAAAGCCTGGGTAACTGGCTTAGAAGCTGGTCCATTTAGTGGAGCCTGGCTAAGACATTCCCACTCTTTTCCAGTGGGTGTTTTTTTTTTTTTGTCCTTGCTACTAATCGCCCTTACATTGATCCTAAAAGCACTGTGCTATTCCTCTCCAATATCTCTGACCGCACACGACAGGATATGTGGTGGAGGAAAGCTGCTGATTGGTGGGTTGTCTTATTGCCAACTAATGGTGGACTTTACAGAATCTGTAGTTTTTAAATCACTTAAATCACCAAATGACTGAGTGGCGGTTTCCATCCCATAGACTGCCATGATCTATGAATGCAAAAAGAGATCACCATTTCACTAAATAAACACTGTTAAGATTACCAGTCTATAGTACTAAAGTGTGGCAAATTGCTGTGTAAAGATGCTTTAATTGTGTTTTTGAAAAACTAATGAATTTTAAGTAGACAAAAATGAACACATTATGTTCTAGATAGAAATCCTTGACAGGCATCATTAAACTGAATCTTGATTATCTAATATTTAGCATTTATGCCACATTGGTGTCACCAGCAGCAGCTGGTCCCAGTAGCTTAGTCCTCAGTTCCCTCCTGCCCAGGTGTCTGGCCCCATGCCAAGGTCACACCAACAGGCCACCTACCCTTCTGCTGGGCCGCTACGAGTCGTCACAGGGTTCAGCAGGGGCAGAGAGCTTGTTAAGGAGCCTTCTGTCAGAACGTGAAACCTTCACAGTGCAGAAATCGGTCAATTGCCTCTGTTAGTGGAAATGAATTTCTTTCAATTCACTTCCTGCGAATGCAGATCTAACATGAAGGGACAGGCTGTTGCAGAAAAGCTGCTCAGGTGGTCATTTGCGACGGTATCCTTGACAAAGTTTTTTTCCTGAGATGGACACAGACTGTCCTTGCAGCTTATAAAGCCACAACCTGATTCAAAGACAGGGGGCACTCTGTGTATTATAAAGTTGGCCTTTTCTTCAGTCTAGAACTCAGTACATGGAAATTAGACTGTCGATCCAGACACAGGTCGGGGACCCAGCAGGAGCAGAGCTACTTGGCAAGAATGAAAAGTGTGAGCTGAGAAGCTGCCAGAGTCAGGGCTTCCTGCAGCTAATGCGGTCCTCTTGTATTCCGATGCTCAGAGTACATCTGAGACCTACCGTGACTTATGGGCCTCCGTTTTCATGAATTCATTGCATACAGTGCAAATCCCACTTGGCAGCGTGGGGCCCAGGCACACAGGGCATGTCAACTGAATTTGTTAATCGTGTTGCCAGAGGCATGTTGTGCAATTGTGGCACAACCACAAATGAGGTGTGATTATGTGTATACATTATCATTAGGTGTGGAAGGGACTGGCAACAATCAGTACTAATCAAATAACCTTGCGTTTAAACCTTTGTGTACTGGCAGTTTTTTCTCAGGACAGAAGCAAACGCTTCTCCCAATGTTGATCTCCTTGTGAAGAAGACACAAGATCAACATGGCTGAATGTACAGTAATAGAATGTATACAGGCTTAGGAGGAAGAAACATGTTTGCTCATCATGTTCTTCTTGTGCTTGGTGTTGATCCAAAGCCATGTGTCACACACAAAAAAAAAAAAAAAAAAAGCTCAATGATATTAGGCGAAGAGCCGAACAGAACCAGTGGCAGTCCACAGAGACAGGAGGGCATCCGCTAGATGAGACCGCCTTCACAATTCACACTTAGCATGTCTTGGTGCACACTGACAGCTCTATGTTGGATGACAGCACGCCGCATGTTTTCACCAAATCTGATATCATGCTGATTCAATCAGAGATGCTTGAAGACATTTCTAAATATATATATACACACACACACACACACACACACACACACACACACACACACACACACACACAAACTCTGCTGTGTCTCGACTCTGAACTACTTTTCTTTTATTTGTTTTACTTTTTTTTGTTCCTGCTTATGTTTCTTTTCTCTCTCATCCTCTTCCTGACTGAGTGATATATACAGAGATGGAAGATTAAATTTGAACACTAAGATCTTGCCACATGTGATAAACAGACATTGTACATACCTTCAAAAAAAGGAATCAGCTGATTTGTTTCTTCTGTGCTTGCTATCTATTAAAAGTTAATGTCTGCTGGGCAATTTCAAGCAGGTAAACAGTCTGTAGCCTGATAACTGTTAACCTTTGTGGAGTAACTTTCCCGCCTCTACAGACTGAGTGTATATGAGCCTTGCTGATTCAGCAAAGCTCTGTATATGCCGAGGTAATTGAGAGAAACACTGCAGCAACAGTCACATCTGTACACAATCTAAATTGTATATCATGCTTCACAAGCAAGCTCATCAGAGATAAACACTGAAGACACCCATTTCTGTACTGTCTGAAAGATAAAGGCAGAAAGGGGATCATGTTCCAGTTATGGGAAGTGCAGAACCAATACAGGCTGTTTATGTAGTAAGAAAATGAAGAACTATTAATATTTCAATGTCATGTCCATGTTTTAACTCCAACTTCATTCACCAACAGTGTAATTAAAAATTCCTATGTATAGCATTCCAAAATATGAACCCTACATTATTATACTGTCATCAAATTAGAAACAGATTGTGTATTTTCATTTTTGAATTGGCAGCTTCAGTGACGATGACTGCCTAATTTGAAAATAGAAACTGGGCTTTTGCCATTGGAATGGATTATACCCTGATTTTAGCTCATATCAAAAGGAAAAAATGAAATGGCATTTTTCATTTTTATTAAAAGTAAATGTTGAAATGTATCAGTGGGGAAAAATGCATCTCGAAAGTGGCTAATGACCTGGACTATTGAATTATAACTCTACTTAAACTGGACAATCTATTGGAAGTATATAAAAGCTCTAAAAAAAATTGTTTTAAGAGATAACATATTAATTCATTGAATTTATTGATTTATTTAATTGGATGTAGACTTTTCTCCTTCAATATTTATCTCATTATACTTTATACATATATTTCAATATCATTATAATTACAATCTGTTCATTTCACTTGAATCTTTATTTAAGATTCATTCAGTTCAATTTTCATCAAAACATTTAACTTTTTTGACAACGCTTTTTTTGCTGAGAATATTTCTGACGCTATATATATATAGAGATATATAGAGTTCTGCCCAGCCCACATTTCCTTCCTGCCTTCCTATAAGTACATATTGCCTTAGAGGTGGATATAAAGTGGAAGAGAGATTGGGTGATGCATGCAATTTTGATGAAAATCAGTGGGGTGCAGGCAACAGTGTTTAGCTGTCACACAGCATACCAGCAGGAGAGAGGGGAGAAAAGATAGAGAAGCCATGGAGGGAGGGAAGGTAATGTTCTATTCAGAATGGTGTGGAAGCAAAAGGGGATCTGGACAGCAGTGAGGACACTTTTTTTCTTAAAGATCATCCATGTATATTGTCGACATGAGGCACTGCCATTTACGCTCTTTCTGACTACAAATAAAACTGTTATCAAGGGCAAATAATAACAGTATTTATAGAAAAGAAATGCAGAGACCTGTTAACTTTGTTCGAGGTTTTCTATCAGTATTTTTCTCCTCTCAATATTCACCTGTATGACTGAGTCATCCTTTACTCACTGTATGATTTCTGAGAAAATCCAATGCTAACTGATGTTCTTGAAAAGAACACCTTAGTTAGACAAATTGTGTCATGCTGTTCGGTTATGAGAATACATAACATACTCTCTTAAGTCCCTAAATATCTAAGTCATGTCTCAAGCCTCCATAACAAGCACAGTATGAAAATATGCTCACATTCAGCAATTAATGGGAAAATGACAAGCGTATTTACAGTATATGATGAATTCAAAGCACTACATGTATGTAGTAAAAGAAATTACAAAAAATCACAAAAATAAATCTGAACATTACATTCTTTAGCCTTGCTTTGTTAAATCAAATGCACCTGGAGAGATTGAAATGTCATCAGGCTACTAGTTGCTGAATGTTTACTTAATTTTAGTTTTTATTAATTTTATTTTTCATTCATTTTTGGTCACTTAAGTGCAGCAGAACAAACTTTAAATCATAACATCTATTATCACCATATACAATTATTTACACGGCAGACAGCAGCAGAGCATTCATTTGGAGTCTTGTGTTTGATGACCTCACAAATATAAGTCCAATTTAGATATATACTCATAACACTTTGGATAAGTGTGGTACAATAAATAATAAAGAGAACCAGCATCTTTTGAATAACCTCCATCACAACTTAGAAAATAGCTACTTCATGTCTTTGGAAAATTTTGTGATGCCACTCTGGTCTCGGCTCAAGGTTACCACTGCCAACCAAAAACAATGACCTGTCTTTAAGTGTTTTCAGCACCCTGCATTCTCCCCATGATGCACTTCTTCTGTTCAGCCCAAGGGCTTTGAAGTCCCTGAACCCAAAGGCTATATAGTGTATGGTGCAAAAACTGTGAAGGCCACGTTGAAACCAGCACAGCTTGCTGAGTGTTGCTTCATTTCAATGTCTCACACCTGTGGCCTGCAGGCTCAGTGACGTCTTAAAGAGCGAGGGAAGCTCAAAACAACTTTGCACTCTTTCAGCAAATTAATTGAAAGAGTGGCTGTTGGTAATTCATTATTGAAGAGTGAAAATCAAGTCTAAAGTTAATATAGATGAATTGAAAGTCAAATCTATAGTGATCTCAACGCTGCATAATAGACAAAAAAAAAAAAAAAAAAAAAAAAGACATTTGTGGACATGACGTGGTTGGGTCTGAGAGTCTCAAGAAAAGCATGGAGATTAACCAGCATGCACAAATTCATGCTTCAGTCTTTTCTGACTTTGATGCAATGGATGAAGGCATGAATTCATTTAGTGAAACTTAACAAAGGACAAAGGGTGAGACCATTCAAACGAAAAGGAGGTGTGGAAAAAGGAGATCAAGCAGAGAAAAAAAAAAAAGAAAAAGAGGAAAAAAAAAAACAAAAAACAAAAAGTCAGCCTGTCACAGCCTCGGCCACAGCCCAAAACAAATTTGAGGCAGTAATGCTGCACCTCTACAGCAGCTGATCACCCCAGAGGCTGCAGAGTGTCTTCAGCACTCTCTCATCATCAAATAATGCCACACCACAATGTGACAGGTTAGAGACCCATGTTGCTGCTCCCTGACAGGGCGCATCAGTGGCAGTGGAGTGAAGTAGCATTCAAGAGATGAAGCATAAAGTCACACACACAGAGCCACAAACAGACAGACACATATGCACGTACAAAATGTGCAGTATGTGTAGTCATTATACAGTTTTATACAGTTTTTTTTTTTTGTTTGTTTTTGGAGTTATCTTAGAAAACCAGACAGTCCTTTACCCAAACATTCAATGTCTGAGATACCAATAACACAAAAAAAGGCATTTTGCATGAAGCTTTAGCTTTATCAAGCAGAAGCAATTTATTTTGTGGGAAAAAAAAAAAAAATTTAAATAAAACTGGAATTATACTGTAATTTGGGATGGACAGAGAGCTTTCCATTAGATTTTAGACAGCACTCTCTTGCAAAATTAAGTGTCACAATGTTTAATTGGCCTCATATTAATGGTAGCTAATCTACACCAGAGTTCTGGCAAAAATGTGGAAATTCAACTAATATTTTCTTTTCCTAGTATCTCTTCTCAAAACATATTCCACTGAAAAACAGTTTAATTCCACATCTTATTACAACTAAAAACGTTGATGGATGTAAGGGATCTAAGAGAAAACCCATAAACCATCATTTTAAGTGTGTAAATATTTATTTCTGTTACTATATGTGATTTGGAATATTCTTAAAGTTGTATGAAAAAAGTTAGGGCACCTCTGGAAAAACTACAAATTACAAGTGAAACGAAAGAAATACAACCCCTGCAGCAAACAGACATTATAAAATCAGCTTATTCATATTTTACTTAACAATGTGGCATGTGCAAACGTTTGAGCTCCTTCTCTTCATAAAGTCTCAGAACTTCATTAACTCATTAGGCCTGAACTGAGTCATTAAGACTTGTAAGGCAGAGTTGTCAACAGGAGCTGTCATCTGATGATACACCCTCTGATTCTTCAAACCTTGTGGTCACACTAAACAACAACAATGGGTTCCTCTAAGAAACTGACTGAGGGTCTGAAGTGAAGCTAACTGATGCCTACAGTGCAGGGGAGGCTATAAAAAAAAAAAGACGCCTCCAGCTTTTCCACTGTCCAAAATGCCATTAAGAAATGGCAGTTGGAAGGTGAACTGTGGAAGTCAAGAAAAGATCTGAAAAGACCATGAATAGTTGCAGCACGTCGTCTGCTGGACAGACAGGCAAAGCCCTCATATGACTACTAAGTACCTGCAGATAGGTTTAACTGACAGAGGAGTGGTGTGGTGCAGCACTGATGCACATGGGTCTACATGGAGGAGCCATCAGAAGGAAACCACACCTGCCACCTCATTGCATAGGTCATCATGCAAAGAAACATAGAAAAAGAAAGAGGTGCTGTGAACAGATAAAGTAAAAACTGAGCTCTCTGGCCAGAACCACCAAAGATGTGATTGGAGGAAAAATAGAGCAGCATTTAACGAAGAAAACACCCTGACAACCTGTTAGGCACGGGGGTGGAAATGTTCCGTTTTGGATGTTGTGCGGCAGCCAGCGGCACAGGAAACATTACATAGACTAATATATCAGCAAATTCTGGATGCAAATGTCACACAGTCAGTCAAGTAAGTGAAACTGAAAAGAGGCTGGCTACTGCAAACAGGACGATGATCCAAGAATCAAACGAAATATGTAATTTACCCACAGCTGCCAAATCTGTCACATACAGCTGTATACCACAGATGCAGGAAAGGTGGATAAGGGTGATTTAGAAAGTGAAACTAAATAAAATTAAAAAAAAAAAAAAAGACTGGGTATTAAAGTGTTAATTCCTTCTTAAACTGGATATTCAGCATCTTGCTAATTATGCAGGAAAATACTATTTAATGACTTCATCCACCTAATCAACCATCACAGCAAACAATAAGAAAATCTGTCCTTGCATCATTGTTGTAATTAGACTTTCCTGTTTGTAAAGCCTGAGCAGTAGATCCATAAGCCTAAAATCACAGATAATTGGGTCTCAGCAGAAAAAAAGAAGAAAACTTCCAGATCTGTGTGGGGAAATCAACGTGACTTAGTAATTTAAGCACCTGCTCATTTCCTGGTAGATCTATACACCTCTGAAAACACTATGATGAAGTTGGTCTAGTGTAAAAGTGAAGCTGCACAACCTCTTTCCTGTAATCGTCTTTCTTTTGTTTTAATTTGGTGTTGGATCGGCACAGAAGACCTGGCATGACGTTATCATGGAGATATAGCAAGGAGACAGAATCTAAAACAGACATCGACAGGGTTTATTATTAGTCTTTTAAGGCAACAAAAACACAAGAGGCTCTTACACTGAATAAAGCATGACCTCAGTGGTCCATCTTTATTATTTCATAGACAGGAGAGCGAGTATGGTGGTGCATAGTGTCAGCACACATTTGGCTTTCCTATTTCCACTCTTTTTCTCATTGTCTCAATTTCAGCCTCAGGAGAGTTATTTTGAGAAATGGCCAAGCAAAGGACAAATTCTCTCTCATTGTTGCTGTTGACTTATTTAGTTATTCGACCATGAGGCAAATGGACACAATCTCCACAAATGGAACCTTCAGCTCTGAATGATTAATTGTCAAAAGCCTGGTGGAGATTTCCAGCTGGAAGGGTTTTTGGCTGTTTCTGTGTCACCAACAGAGGCGCAGGACTGATGCCGAGATACATCAACAGCGCACACAAATAAAAAAAAAAGATGTTGCCTTGACTGACTATAATTTCCCTTTACACAAAGTATCTTTACACAGCTGTAAATTTACAGGAAAGTAAACCAAACCTGCTCAGGCAAACTGTGACTTAGTGCAGGATGGAATTGGGCCTGATTGCAGAGAGAATCGACTCACATAAGCCAGTTATCTAATTCTCTGAGTGAGTGTTGACTGCCCAGGATATTTATGGAGGAATAAAAATAAGAATGAATAATCCATACCGCTTTCTACTCACATGCTGTGGAAAACTGTCAAATGTATCTTTAATAATTCAGTGTTTTTTAAATGCCTGAGTTAATGAGATTATATTAGCTGCTGAATGTGCATGACTTCCAGGACCACTGTGTCAACAGCGCTGCACCACACATACTGTAGCGTATATTGACAGTAATGATGTAAATATACAAATGCAAAAAAAATAAAAATAAAAAAATAAAAAATACTCTCAAGGCAAAATCAATCAATTTTACTGCTACTCTATATGACACTCCCCCGGGCCAGATGCATAAAACTGTGGTTCAAGACTGTATGAGCAAATGTAGAAATATGTTTAAGTGCTATTTTAGCAATATTTCTGAAACTGTTTGTAAACATATTGTATGTACTTAGACAAAAAACCTGATTTTCCACTCTCATGGTCATAAATGGATGTAGAATTGCCCGTAAAAAGCTATCTGTATATAAGCAGAGCGTTTATCTCCACGAGTCACCAGAGTCCGCCAAATTCCACCAAATATCACTGGCAAGCTCCTCCAGCACAGACATTAACTACATATAGCATCAATAGTTTCACCAGTTCTTTCATCTCAAATGCACATTTAAGCCATTGATAGCAAAAAAAAACAAAACAACAGTATCTCCATCACTGTCATCTCACATTTGAAAGGTAATGAATAATTATCTTAATATAGCAATCATATCAAAACTGAGCTTACAAATGCTTTAAAAAAAAAAGTGCCAAAATTACAATTAAAAAAAATTAAAAAATTGATAACCGAGTATACAACAAGCCTAAAAATGAAGTTTATGATGGGCACAATCTAAATTATTTAAATCTGTGCAGACTGAAAAATTAGATGCAGTTTCCTCTTTACCATATCACACTGCTTACTCTAGAAATCTGCGTGGTCCGTGTATGGGCTGAACTATGCATGAAGTGCATACATTCTTACCGCACATCCTTCAAAAGTCTGTTTATGTGAGCGAAATGGTGTATGCATGCCGTGTTTGTGCGGTGTCTATGCATCTGGCCCCTGGTGATGAGTTTGCGAAGGGCAGTGTCCAGAAGCGCTTCCAAATGTACGCTCATTGTCTGTTTACTGTGTGCGTGACTGTTTTTTCTGTGCTGCCACAAATTCGCCAAGATCCTCTGCTCTCCTGCCACGAGTGGCTGTGTGGCAAAAATTGGCACTGGCACTGGCACAGAGGTAGACGCAGGAGCATCGACCTGCTCCACTGCCACCTACAGTGCTGGGCTGCAGTATTTCCAATGCGTCAGCCAGAGCAGTGAGTGGAACCAATGCTGGTGTGATTAGTCTGGCTAGGGGGTAAATGAAAACCATTATCAAGGTTTTTTTTCTCTCTGCCGCATCCTAATGCAAAGCACAGGAGAGAGGTGATTTGAATTGCTAAGGCTGCACTGGCAATGCTCATTTGGCACTGGACAGTCTCAATCGGAGGCTGGCTTTCTACGTGCTGATTTTGTTTTGTTTTGTCATGTGTCTTGAAATGAGCATCATTATCAACTGTGACACTCTCAATGGGCTGATGTTCTACTGCTTGGGTCCCGCGGTGCAGCAGCCTTGTAATTTTGGTAAAAAATGTGACAGAGATAAGCTATTTCGTTCCTTTTCAGAGATGACTGTGAAATAAATTGACTGGAAAATGAACATGTCTGCCACAGTGTCACTCAAAATACCTTAGAATGCCAAGATTATGCTGTAGATGTTTTTTTTTTTTTTTTTTATTTCTCAGATTTTAACAGAATGAGTCCCGAGGCACCTTGTTCAGCACCTAATGTCCATACATATTTAATGATCTAGTATCTGAGGCACAGGTTGTTAATATTGCCCACAGACTGATTGCACTGTGGTGCGGCTTACGTCTGGAGAAACAGACAAAGATGAAACTTTCTCAAAACATCTCCCAACTTATAATGAGCTCTATATTTGAATATATAGTCTATTTCTTTAGTATACTAGGGCTCAATTACAATTGTAGCCTCAAAAATATGTCAGCTCAAAGTGAATTGGGTTTTCTTGACTGGCTCGAGTAAGTGACAACAAGCATAACAAGCATTAAACTTAGAGGAATAAAGTATACAACACAGAGACACAATAAAAGCACCAAGTCAAGTCATCATTTTAAACATAGAAAATGTATAATTCATTGAATAGGTAATTTCAATTAAGAAAATGTTGTACAGTGTTCTGAAAAAGCAGTTCCCGTTCTCACTGGCAAAAAAAAAAAAAAAAAGCTTTAAAAAAGAGATTGTCTCAACATTCTTATGTTTATGTATTAATTACAAAAAAAAGAAAAGAATTATACAGAAGCCATTAACAAAGGTAAGAAATTCTGTATCAGTGATAATGAATCTGAAGAAACAGAGACATACAGTCTGGGTCTGTGTGACTGCCAGGGGTTGCAGAGGTGTGATGGAAAACTTATTTCTACAAAACTGTTCTGGAAAAGTTCTGGAAAAGTGAACATCCAAAGTCTATGTGCCAAAAAATATCTTGGCTTACGAACCGTGTACATGAGTATGTTATTTTCTTTTAATGAGCAGTGAAGCATATTGTGCTGAGGAAAGCTTAATAGTCCAAAAGGGACCTATTTAGAATGATGAAAGAGACTAATCCTAAAGGCGACACACATCCAAGAGACAACAAAAAGCTTGTGCATGGAGAAGCCTTTCTTTGGCAAAAATGATAAGCAACAATTTGGACTCTATGCAAAACAAGCTCATTGTTAGCAGGAAGGTAAGTACACAAAACAGCAACAATGCGCTGTGAACAATGCAAGATGGCAGAGGCACTGGAGCTCTCTGCTTTCAGCAAATTACGGCTGGCTTCCTGGTGGTTGGCTTCACCTGTTTTCTGTTTAATTGTCATGAAGCGAGTTCTCTCCCTCTTTCTTTTTCAATCTTTCTCCTATTTTTACCCCCTTTTATTCCCTTGTTTTTCCACTCTCCTAATTTCATGCCTGGGCATTCTCCCATGTATAATTCATGAGTGACATGCTTGTTTTACACACCACGTACCAACAGCCATGTTGTGCCGCCCTAAGGGGGTCTTCGACTATGCCAGCCTGTAATCTGCTTACACACAGAGCAACCAGCTCACAGCTCTCCTCACCAATTACACTCAATTCCTGGAATGGCCCTCTCCCTGACACGAGGTTGGTTGTGATCATCATGTCCTTCAAAGAGGCAGAGACAGAGAGAGTAGCAACACGGCATACATGTTTATGTCTGAAGGGGAGGTAATTGGTTGAGTGCTCGATGTTGGGGCACCGCAACAGGCAGATAAAAGCATCTCTCTGAATTTGACAGTTGCTCTACTCAGTGCAAGGTTAGTGGGCGTAGGTAACATCAACACACTGGCTGACCATAGAGCTCATTCACCAAGTTAGGGGCTGAAAGCTATGCAGCTAACAGCAATTCACCTAAGAGCGCTCGCAATTCATTGTGCACAAACAAAATCATCATAAGCTGTGCGCACCAAGACGCACACGTTGCCGCACACACACGCGCACGCACACAACCTAGACAACTGCAGGTAAATGGGGTAGAATGTAGTGCTGTGTAGTGGGTAATGAGTGCTGATTGTTTGTGACGGGGCTGTAGTAAGGCTGATTTCCCAGCTGAGGAATGGGGGCTTTGTACACATCACAGGGCTGTCAGGGAAAGACAGAAAATGGGCCCATAGCTGCACTGCTCTTCAGAAACAGACAGCCAGAACCACTTCACTATTTAGCTTTAGACAGCAGACACGGGCAGAGAGTGATGATGTGAGTATTTTAAATATTTTGTGATGCAATTCTAGGCTATTTGCATGGAAATGTGCACTTGGGTGTTATAGATTTGAGATGTGTGTGTGTGTGTGTGTGTGGGGGGGGGCATTGCTGATATTAAAGGGCACAGTCAATTACTGACTCACAGGCTGTATTTATACAGATATTTGCATGAAACTCAGGTAGACGTATATAGTGGAAAATATATATATTCATTTCTTTCTTTTTTTTCCTTCTTGTATTTTAATGGAATTATTATCAACCATGTGATTTAGGGTTGATTTTTCTTTTTTTTTTAAAACCATCCAACAGCTGTAAGGTCACACACACATAGGCCACACACACACACACACAGGGTTACTTCAGAGCAATATAGGCTATTTCCAATATAAAAGACTGCCGTAAAATGTGTTAAAGAATTAGTGCACTGTAAAGATGATTTCTTTGTTTTCACTCCTATTGTGCTGAAGTTATGTTTATATTTAGTCAGGGTAATTACTCTTTAGATTAGCAACCATATAAAGTTAATGGATTTTGTTTGCATACGTGGCAATACAGCCTGGATCGGTATCACTTTTTCATTAGGGGTTTCCTTACTTGATGACACATAGTCAATAATTCATTGATCTTGGTGTGTTTTATTCATAAGTCTTACAGTATAAAAAGGATCATTAAGGAGACTTTGCAAGCTTTGACTACCACTTGGATGGAGGGAAATGATTCTCTCTGAATATGTGATGAGTTCAGCAGCTTGTTGTAGTTAAACTATCCATATCTGCACTGATGACCTGCAAGAAGCTGTGAGTTCAAACAGTTACAGGCCAATCCAACAGGAGTAAATAATACATCTGTTGATGTTTTTAGTTTATCTGATCACTCCCGAGGAGAATGCAAACTTTGATTTCATTGCACCCAACAGCATGTTTTTATACTAATTGGTGATTGGCTAATAAGACAGTAGGGTTTCTTGTAATGGGCCTAAGTGAAATAAATGTGGGACTGAAAAATAAAAAAAATAAAAACTGACGCTTAAATGACATTAACTCAGACACTAATAACACATCCCAAACACTTCTGTCCTCCATATGTGTAGGTGAACTGCTTGGCAAAGTCAGCTAAACACACTTCCAAAAAAAGTTGAAGCCAAAACGTTGGACTTCAAAGCCTTTCACTGTATTCAGAATCACTCCGATACTCAATAGTAATCAGTAAATTGAGATTTGGGACAGTATTCATCATTTTTGCATCATAACAACAGCAATGTATACATCTATAGAATGAGCATTACCAGGGTTTTTCCTGCATAGAGAATTACGAACTGATATTTCATGGCTGTTCAAACTGGTGAATATTAATGTTTCTTTTGCATTCAAGCACATTGGATTTAAAAAAAAATGTTTCCCAAATTCACATTACATCCCAGTCAGCGATTACTTTAAGGCGAGTTTGCGAGGAGGAGAATCATTAGAACAGGTGAAACAGTGCAGACATCACCAGATTATTACAGGCAGTTAAAAAGTAATAATTCATACTGACGAGAATCTGTAAATTTGTCGGGTGTGAAAGCAGCGCAGGGACTGGTGATGGACAGCATAAGAGTCAGTGCAAGACAGGACGAGGAATCAAGGCGAAGGTATTCAGGTGACAAGTCATAAAGAGTGTATTACCGCAAAGCCGAGGTTTAGGTGATTTTGACGTCAGCTTTTATTCATCTTCCACAAAAGACATTTTAAACAACAAATCCTCTCGAGAGGGGTAGATGTTATTAGATAAGGACAACAGCAAAAATGTGTTTTGTTGAGGACACTGGGGCAGTGTTTGTCTTTCCTCACAATATGAATTTTGGAAGAACAAAAAAGCATAAACCAGACAAAATAAACATAGAACATTTTCTCATTCTGCCAAATATCACCTGGTACAGATTTAAAAATTTCTAGACACAGAGTGAATTTGTAAAGGTGACATAAAGGCAGCAAAAGTTTGTTGTAGGGCTGAAAGATAATTTAATTCTCGATGTGATCTGTTTATTTCTTTTTGAAATAATCTATAATTTAGTCTTGTGAAAAATTCATTTTCAAAATGCAAGGTGACATCTCTTAAATTGTTATAGGTTATTGCCCTTCTGTCTGGTTCCTTGACTCCCTTAACGATTCCTGATCAATTTTCTGTGTGAGGGAAAAAGAAGTATAGGCCTGCACAGGTTTTCAGCATCAACACAACCGTCTCATTATCTCAGAGTTTAAGTGAATATTTGTGCATTGAGCATTCGTTTTCATTTACTTTTTCTTTGTCTGCTAAGCCTGCCGCTAATGTTATCATAACATAGGATATCTACCCTCTGTACCAGATATGCTGCATGGTAGGGAGACTCAAATACATAGCATGCCTGGAATTTAAGCCCACGTTTGATTAGAAAGGTGTGTCCACTCGAAATGATGATTTTACAGACATTATAACCAGCACTGTCATCATATTTCTTCGTAAAATGAAGCCCCAGGGTGCTTCCCACAGGTTGAGAATTTACTTGTGGTGGTGGGTGGCACAGCGTGCGACTGATGTGCAAGCAGAGACTCATGCAGTTTAGAGGGTAGAGCGTAACCCAGGTTATTTTCTTGAGAATTTACAGATGTCCCCTAAATGCCTCATATGCAGGCTATTGGTAGACGAGGTACGTTAGTTGCCTTGGGAACATAGTAAGAATGGAGGTAGTTCATTAGTGCACCATTTGTATCTGCGCATTGCCGTTTCATTTATTTTGCATGGAACCTGTAAAGATGGTGGACAGCTTAGCTCTCCCATCGTCAGCTCAAGACTAAACATGGAAAAGCTACTGCTAGCTCTAGATTTACGGTTGAAACCAGTTGATATTAATCATTTTCGTTGCAGAAAATCAAGTGACAGCTCTTTGGCTATTCAAGTGTTTAACAAGGATGTAAACAGGATTTTTTCCATCTACTGCCATAACTGTCATATAAGTCACTGTACTCATTCGTTTATTTTTCCTGAACATGTAATTACTGATTTTAACTAACTGTAATACCCATATTCCTAACTTAGTAAAACAGTGCATGTATTCTCAACTGTGGCTGTATTTTAACTGAGGTCAATCTTAAGTCTTCAGAGAGATTAGAAGGTTTGCGATATCCTTATGTAACATCTCATGCCTCAGGTCCTACTTGGTAATCACATTACAGATCTCGGGCTTTTAATGAGGGGTAGAATATCCCAGGTATTCCTGGTGGCCTAAACAAACCTGCATGATAAGGCATTTTTTGTGTTTTTCTCACCAAGCAAATCAGTCAACTATTCAGCAGTTTTTTTTCTTTCAAAACAATGCCAACACAAACGCAACAATTTCATTTTCAATCTTTAACTTTGTAAGAAACGTCTATACCACAGTATTAGACTTGCTTTTATATAAGTATCAATCTATAATCAGCTTAATTTGCTCCAAATGAGCGAATTCACCTCTTAAAAAATGCTGCTATGTTGTCATAAAAATGCTAATTGTTTCAGCCATATACACTTACATGTTCTAATGATGAAAAAGCTGATGCAAATTTTTTTGCATCATTTTTGAGGGTCAACATACTTATATAGTGCTCTTTTTTCGTTTCCGGGGTGGCACCTGTCTCAGCTGATACACTAGAAAGAGAAGCACTTTCTCATGCAGTGTTTTGTGCCTGCTGTGAAGAAACTCCCATAGGCCCCCTTGCCTGGCTCCCTGCTTGGACACCTGGATGCTGCTGGATGAGGTGAAATGAAATTGTCCGTATGCCTTTGAAAGTGTATGTATGAATAGTAAGAGTGCAAAAGAGAGAGCACATTCAAATCAACAACTTGTTAAGAAAACAATCAAGAAGATTATCATAACATAGCCGATGGTACAATTTAAAGTTTCACAGTATTTCACTGAATGAATATTCAAATGCATTTTGGTAAAGCGTGTCCCCATCTGAATGCATTCAAATTTGCAGAGTGGTTAGTTTTTGTTGCTGAAGGTATTAATTGACTTTGCATCTGTAATAATTAAGAATTAAGAACAAAATG
The DNA here is from genome assembly GCF_021018895.1 of Seriola aureovittata. Lineage (NCBI taxonomy): Eukaryota > Metazoa > Chordata > Actinopteri > Carangiformes > Carangidae > Seriola > Seriola aureovittata. The sequence continues at coordinate 16,174,629 of NC_079375.1, forward strand.
AGAGAAAACACCTTTCATTTTTATATCAAGAAGAAATGCTAAGGTGTAAATGCAGCATTTCTACTTGGAACCTCCCTAAAGCCACCATTACTTATTTATTGTCATTCCTGTGTGTACAATTACAATTGATTCTCCACAGACAGATAACCCATGTTGCTTCTACATATTGTGCACTATGACAATTTCCACATTTCCATCCAAGATCCCTTTGATCTCTCATTTGTATAAATTATGTAGCATCTTATGTGCATCTGCATGCATCTTTGCTCCACAACTAACAGGAAAAAATGAAGAGACTTAAAGCAAGCTACAGAAAGTTCCCGCCCATGTCTACAATAGTGTCGCCATTTTTGAGAGAATTCTGAAAAGGATACCGATAGGGATTTACCTTTGTGCACGAAAGAAAAGCTCAATCCCAGCCTCAAGAAAGACTAAAGCTCGTCTCAGAAGGAGTCACCTGTTTAGTCGTGTCTATGTATTTGTGAGGATTTTGCTTGATAGAAAGGCTGCAAGTAACATTTCCCTGCGAGGGACAATGAAGATAAAGATTGACTTGACATTCAGCAGATTGATGCCTGAACAAGTTTGATTATCATCATGCGCGGGCTCCGATAGCCGAGCACAAAAAGGTTGAGCTCCACTCCCTGGTACGGTACCATTGCCTGTTGCCTGGAATGCAGCTGCATGCAACCCATGAAACAGGGCTGTGTGGAATATGACCAAGCCATGATGAGTCAGTTATTTTTAAGTCAATTAAGCAAATGGCAAGTCCTCTCACTTGGAGAAAGTGTGTCGGGCTACCAGGACGGAGCCAAATGGCAACCGGTTCTAAGTTTGAGCTATTCCTCTGAAGAGCAAAGAAGAAAAATCTGATGGGAAACTACTGGAAAACAAGGTAAGCATGTTACATATAAGTCACCAGAACATGAAGTAAACATCTTTTCAGTCTGTTGCGTTAAATCCTCACTTGGTTCTACTACCTCCAGTCGCTGTTTTTAATCTGAACTCCTACTCCTTCAGTGTGAGCTCCCCCTCTAGCCATTTCGTCTACTCCAATTAGTCACTGGCAGGGTGTACAAAGGGTGAGTGCTGCTCGGGCCAGTGATACTAGTCCCCCTTCTGTCATGTTGTTGCACATGCTTAAAACAATAAATGCCCATACAATGGCTGAAGTAATCTCCTCACACGAGCCTGCTCGCCCATCCTCCGACACAACCACAGTAATAGCAATAAAAATGCAAAACATGAAACGACAATAGTAACAACAAATCAGCAGATAGATCTTTACCCCAGCTGTGCACATTAAGTTTCTGATTCTTCACTCCACCTTTTGCATGTTACTTTGCTGCATCCCATGCATACATTTTCTAGTGAGGAAGCCAATGCTTACCTTATTATCTAGTTAGTATGCTTGTAGTCCCTTCCTATTATCACAGGCTTTACCTTTTTCTGATATTTGCTCTACTATGCGCTCACATGTTGTTTAGGATGTTAGTGCCTGGAATTGTGTATGAGAGGCTTCAGTTTCAGTCATACTGTGATCTCTATCCTTTTTTACAGTCTATGCTAGGAGTCAAACTATCCTTGGGGATGTGACCGGGGCAGACAAGAATGGCCCTGACCTTTGTCACCATATGCCTCTCAAAACTATTAGTGATCTGTATTCATTTAGTGTAATTTTCCATATGGCATCAACAGCAGGCAGACAGAATGTTGCAGGCCTCCGACTACCTGGTCACCTTTTATATTTATTTTGCTCCCTGGCTTAGTATGTTCTCCTGACCTAGAATTGGCTGGTTGGTCTCTGACCTTGGCCCCATGCCTGTCCGCAATGTCTAATCACCCTTTAGCCATGGACGGGCTACACTCTCCCTCTACCTCGCTTTTTCTCCCCCATGATTTTGGTCATTTTATACCTGAACACAGTCATTAATCTGATTATGACTGTGTCTGGGTCCAGTTCATTAGTCTGGCCCAGCTGTAATACGGGCAGATGCCTGCTGGGCCATAAGGATTCATCACAGAGCCATTGAGGCCTGAAGAACACACCACGTAGGACAGCACAACACACAGGCACACAGACAGACAAACACAGGCAGAGGTTTGACGCTTTTTTTCCCCCAGATGTTGGCAATGAGAGGAAGTTATTAGGAATACTGACAGATAGATGAAGGCTAAAGGTTTCTACTTCAAGGCTTTTTGGTTCATACTTGCAGTTGCTGTGCACATACATGGGTTCCACCATAGCTGTTGTACACCTTCTCAAAACTATGACCACACAAAGGCTAGTTGGGTTGCATAATCATGTTTGTGGGTTTTTTGTTGCGTTTGTTTTCTTATATGTACACGTCAGTTTGAGCTTGTCGATAATCTCTGTAAGATACGTTCAAAGATAGTTCCACTTTCAGCTGTTAATTGGATATTCTGTTTGCAATAATTGTGTTATTTACAAGAAATATAAGCTTGATATGCTGTAATAGTAGAAGCATGAACACAGCAATACCTTTATGTATATAGCAATCAAACAGGTTGCAGCAGTGGCAGTAACAAAAAGATCAAAAAATTTTCCAAATGAAGGACATACATGGCGACAGAATTACCTGAACTGTGTGTTCATTTACTTTGTGATAAATGACTATATATCCACTTTGCAGGGTGTTCTCTATACAACATGAATGAGCTAGGATATACATTTTCAGAATAAACCACATGAGTGAGCTTTCCATGGCCTCCGCTGGGAGTTCTGGACATTGTGATACTTTAACCGCTAAAATACACTCTCTATTGCTTGTTGACTCTGTAATGCAAAGATGACAAACAAAAATATCTTGTGCTTTAAATATTCCTGTACCTCTGCGAGGGAAATGGACCTGCTACTAGAATATTCCATCACTGGCCCCTTATCAGAGAGCATGTCCTCTGAGGTTAAAAGCTCTTCAGAATGTTCCTTCCATCTTCCAACAATAGCCTCTCCAAATGGGATTAGTATTGCGGGACAATGGTGGAAATGTAATTCAGTACATTTGCATGTCAGTGATTTTTCTGAACGATCTGGACAGTATATGCAATATGTAGTACTTTACTACTCCAATAAATTACTGAGAGGTTAGATCACTCCTGCCAGATTTGATATTATGTCTGTAATACAAAGTATTTGGCATTACAAATTGTTTTAACATTGATCTGGCTGGCACAGTTTGTGAACATTGAGACAAGAATCCTATCTGCCTGCTCGTTCCCTTTCTAAAAAGGCTGGGAGGGAGAAGGACCAGCTGTTTCTAACCAGCCTGGAGAAGAGGCAGTGGTTATGATTAACGAGCAACTAGAAAATAATAAAATAACTATCCTTACCTATAACTTAAATAACTCAGCATCTTACAAATTATTTTCATCGCCATGTAACATTTATCCTTAATGTTTTTAATTCAGTCACAATGAAGTAAATACTATGATAGCTACAGTGCGAGAAAAACTAATGGAAGTTGGGATTGTGGATGGGCTTTGAGGGTTCAAATTCCATGATCTGTCCATCTTATACTACTAGTCAATGATAGCATTTTTATCTATCCATGACCTTGATCTTGCTGCACAGACAATGTGTAGCTGTATTGACTGACTGACCTCAACTATGCCTTAATCATACTCAGTCTATCTCTCCACCTAGTTAACGTATTCCAGATGGATAGGGAGTGACCCACGAAGGTCAGGTGATTTGGATGATTACTCAGCACCACCTGTGAGGTGGCCGTGCACATGGGCCTCACTGGTAACAATTCTGATGGAATAGGTCTCCCAGCACCCTGAGAAATGCTCTGTTTACTCAGAGAACCATGGTTATGCAAGTAATCTTCTCTTGATTTGCTTGACCTATGTTATAACATGGCGTTGTAATAATCAATATTTAGTTCAAAAAAAAAAATAATAATAATTTATATATATATATATATATATATATATATATATATATATATATATATATATATATATATATATATATACATACATACACACACACACGTAAATAATTGAACACAATCTGATATATTGCAGTATTATCATTGTTTAACACCCTAACCCTATTGGTTAAATAATTCCTGTTCACAGAAATCTACAACACAAGTTCGTTTACAACCCCCATTTTAGATATTTACTGACCATGCAGGCTACTATAAAACGTTGTGTTCTTGTTAACATCCATGAACAGTTTTCATCTCCTGTTGGGTACTGTGGGATTGAGGGAATATGGGGCTTGAAAAAAATTGAGGGCCTTAGAAACAAAGATGTGTTTGCCTCAGGGGTAAAGGAACATACTGGAGGGATGGAAGGGCAAAAGGATGTATGAAGTAGGATTGGTTAGATGGGGGAGGTGCAGAGAGAGAGAGAGAGAGAGAGAGAGAGAGAGAGAGAGAGAGAGAGAGAGAGAGAGAGAGATGATGAGAGGAATGGTGGTTGGACTGGCTGAAGAAGGCTACCGAAGGGATAAAAAGACCTGGCTTGATCAGACGGGGAGGTTTCACTGGGCCCAGCTCCAAAAGAAGGAGGCATATTAAATCTGATTGAATCCACACTCGTATGGTCTTCAAAGGAAGTGGCTACTGTACATATGAAACAACACCGTTGTCCTTTTCTCTTTCAGTCTCTATTATTAAGATGCCTCTGGGTTTCCATTTCTTTTCCGTTTAATCTGTCCTGTCTGCTCACTTATTTACATTGCTATTTTTGACTTCTCGTGATGCTTGTTGACAGATTATTTCTGGGATTTTGTGATAAATAAGAAACCGAGTGTTTCCTTTAAGTGTCTCTCAGTCTCCATTCCTTTCCACAAATCATACATTTCAAACTGTTGTTATTTTAGTTTCCTTTACCGCTCTTCACACGTCAAGAATGACTTTATAGATTTCATGTGCTTTCCTGCAATTTCTTATATAGTCGCAGGTCTAACTCCACCACTTTGTATCCAAGATGGAGGGAGTCCATAAATTGGACGTAGTGGTCAAATGATGAGCCCATTTTGAATCAAAAGAACACTGCCCCCCTTGCAATAGCTTTTTCATTTGACATTTTAAAAGGACGTGTTTGCTGGGTGGGCAATAGAATGGTGGCTATTGTTCCTTTGTGGTGCTCAGATTGTTTATCGACTAGGTGAGCGTGCACCCGTAGCCTTCTGTCAGTGTTCGAGTCCTCTGGAGACAACTGCAAACTCCTGTTCATCAGTGCGTCGATACACAAGTTGCATCAGAAGAGTGAGGGTCAAGGCAACTTTGGCTCAGTAATGCAGACACATACTACATGCATGCACACACGCACGCACGCACACCGGACCTCCGAAGAAGGAACAAGGTTTCTCAGCCCATGTAGCCAACCTGATGCAAGTATAGAGCAAACTATTGTAACAACCATGAATGGTGTTTCTCAATAGAAGGATTCTAATCTTTTGGTCGACTGTCAAAGAAACACATTGAGTATTCACTCACATTGCTCATTCTGTATTTCTTTTTTTTTTTTTTTAAATAAATGGCAGGCCTGGCATCAAATCAGAGGTGATTGAGCCTGATAATGATGCACTGTGAATATGTCGGCACTTCCGACACTGTGCTCGATTTTTAGGGTTGTAGCATCTCAGACTTCTCTGTACTCTCGTTAGCTCATTACCATCGGCAGCTATAGATAGGTGCTGTTAGTTATACGCTGAGGAGGTGATTTAAAAAGATTCCAAACATGCACCCACTCAGATAATTACAAATTACCTAGTATTTGCATAAATAAAGCAGTGCATCGATTATTAAAATATACCTCCTACCATGCCTATTCTTTATGCATCTCTTATGAATTGCTTTCATTTTGCATTCAGGGCTGCGTTAGGCAACTTCAAATTAATGCCATTCAGTTCCCAAGTCTAATCCCCAATATCATGATTAAAATTCCCTTGGCTTTGATTCGCCTTATCACAGTTGCTCCATGTTGAGATAATGTGTCTTTACGACTCTGACAAAGTTGCTGTGCCATTTGTAGCTTCTCCTCTGATATTTGACGGTTGACATTCAAATGCGGTCTTTTCTACCTGGTTGCGGCTGCTCACTGTTATCTTTTACAGCTAGGTTGAGCGAAAAGGGGCATAGGTTGGGTGCTGCAGGCAAAGACGGATCTTCAAAACATAATGAGGGTTTGGCAGAGTGCCTCTGTGCCACGTCCCTTTACAGAAAAAGAGAAAAATACTTTTATTCTTCCTGTCATGGCATACAGGCCCTACCCAGGGCTAATACACTGTCGTTTGATTATATGCAGATCACTCAGTAATTACAATACCAAAGGTTTCGTCTTTTCACTGTTTTTCTTATACTCGTTAAATAAAATGCTGCTCTAAGTCCTATTGGCTGAGCATTACAAAGCACAGATGCATGTTTTAAGTAATGAAAAAAAAAAAAAGGTAAGACATAGGAAGGAACTGAGACAAAATTAAGAAGCTGTACAAAAAAGCATTTGTGTGTGTTTGAAAGCTTTGATTGTTTTTACATGCTCGACTACGCAGGATTTTGGGCAGGCAACCTTGAAGCTCCAAGACTTCTTTCCTCTTATCTCTCCCTCTCCGTCTCTCTGCCTGTTTGTCAGTCCTTTTTTTACTCATCTTTCTCTCGGTGTAATAGTTGTATGCCTCAGCGAAGGTGAAACAGCATGGATGTGGTTTCTATAGCTCTGTTGGAGACCAGCACCTCATCATAAACTGGTTTCGGCTGGTTGGGTGAGCGAATCAAATCGTGGATAGCACGACCGAAACGATTTCAGTTTGAGACTGGAGACCCTGCCTCACATCTCAGTCATTGGGGGCACATTCAATTGGATGCATTCCATTCAATTCAGCTCATATACGGGCAGGAATAGAGAGCGGCGTTGCAGGACAGCTCAGGTAATGAAACAAAAGCTTGAGAGGGGCATGGAAACAAACGGAATTTAGGCTATGGTATCCTCCCTGTTTCTGAAAGTTTCTGCAAATCACTGATTTCCCACACATCATCTTAATATAACCAACAAACACCACAGGATCACACATTGATATCCACTGTGACATTTAAAAAAATACAATGAATTCTACATTTGCATTTAGCATCTTGTGATCATACACTGAAACCATCAGAAAAAAAATGAAATCATCGCTTAAGAAAACAGTTTAACTGTGATCTGTGGTTATCTAAGGTAGAATGAGTCACTCTGTAGGTCGTACCACTGCAAGAAGCCCACTGTGTGTGACATCACCAAATGCTACTCATATGCACAACTCATTGCATTATTAATGAGGAGACTGCTTTCTTCTGAGTAGTTAAGTGGCTGTTAAGTCCTCCTGGCTCTTGCCCTGTTTGCTCTCTTGACTCAGAGCAGGTGATGTCATTTCTCTTACATTACTATAGCGTGCTACGATTTTAAGAAGATCCTCACAGTACACTGGTGTAGACAAACCAAATTCGGAAAACAAATCATTGAAATCATATATAAAGATGCCACTATCAATATTTATTATATTAGCTGTGGATCAAATGAGTATGTGAAAAGTTGTTGTCATAATGACAATTCCATTTAAAATTACCACGAACCCTGTGCAGTTCCATCAGCATTTTAGTGTCTTCTAATTAATTGTTTGGTTTCATGACCCCAAAATCTACTGTTTTGGTTCTCTCAAAGCTCTCTTCAGTGCCATTTCTAGCAACAGCAAGCAGCTGTTTTCAGAGACAAAGCTCCCCTACTGCTACCTACTCAGCACCACACAACACAGAGACAAAGTTAGTAACTAGCTAGTGAACATAGTGGAGCATTTAGCAGCCAGACATTTATTTTGAGATTCTAGTTTGTGGAGATCAAAATCGAGCTAACAGGCAAGTGAATATGTGTTTAGATTTATTCCGAGCAAAGCACAACTCCGAATGAATGCTAATTTCTGTCAATATGGCATTGGCAAAAATGTGTAAATAAGTGACAGTTTGCCAACAACAGTAAATTTTGTTTGCAGTTTCCGCTGCTCCATGTGGCCAAAAACCAGTCACTGCAGGTATAAGATAATACGTTTTTTTTTTTTTAAATAAGCTAATCATTAACGCAGATCATTTTTGATCTTACTCATACAGAAACTTCTGCCAACATTGTTTCAAAACATTGTGTAGGACTTCAGTTATGAGTTCTCAAGTGAAAAATAGCTAAAAGATAGATTTTTCTTCCGGAGTGTCCTGGTCTGAAATGGGTGGTCTATTTTGATCATACTCATTGTAAAATGGATCAGCAATTTACACTCTAGAGATTTTTCACATTTTCCTAAGACTTGAGATTCATGTTTCCGTATCTCAAGAGTCCATCAGGGTATTGTATATCACATGAAATGTATTGTTTTCTCACTCTAGAATACCTAACGTTGCTTGGAGTGCAATAGAAGTACTTCTGAATTCTAGCAGAGCACGACTGATGTTTTGTTGTGTTTTGAGGACAGGAAGTGGGGTCATGCTGACATTGGCCAGTTAGCTCAGTATACAGCTTCTCCCTGTATGTGTCTATGTTGACCTTTTACTGATTGTGAATTAAGTGTTGGTGAGCGCTTCAGGTTCCTGGCCTTTGAAGGTTATACAGACTACCTCCCCAGCTCTGTTCACCACTGGACCAATAAACAGCAACTACCCACGACAACTTGAATCATTCCGTCTCCATTTCTTTCTGTCTCATGCCCCCACCCCTTTCCTCCACGACCTCCTGTATCCTTCTATCTTTCTGAACATGGGATATCGTCACACCCACTCCCTGGGAGATGGAGGGAAGCAGAAAATAAAAAGAAAAACAATTAGTAGCGCTGATGGGACTGTGTGAGGTAATGAAATTGCATGTCTCATTGTAGCGTGTAATGGAGAGCAGTTTGAAGTTAATTGAGGGGAGATAGGACACTGGGCCACTGTCTGCCCAAGTATTGTAGTCGGGCACGGGGTTTATCAGTGAGAGAATCACTGAACCCAGAAAAAAACCAATTCCTTATCAGACCTCACAAATGAGAATTATCTTGCTTTAACAGATGAGTTAGTGAGATCAATTGTTATTGTAATTAAATTCATATTCTTTTCATCCGTTTCTGGGTCAGGTTCATGGGCATGAAATACCTGGCAGAGCCCAATTCAGACTTAATGTTTCAGCCAATCCATGTCCAAATACTTTATTATTTCTTATATATGTATTTGAACGCCTTTACCTAAATGTTAAATTAATATTCAACATTATACATTTCCACCAACGGTAGAAACTCTAAGGTGTGGTTTTCATAAAATGGTCTGGCTGGTAAATCTTCAGAAACTTCTCATTCATGGCTCTGATCCTTGGGAGGTTAGATAGAGATAGAGTGCCACCCTCTGGTGAAATGATTCAATGACATTAATGTTCCTCTCCACTAGCTTGTAGTAAGTGTCATCATGAATGTGGTTTATAGACAATGAACACAGCAATTTAAAAAGTACTGCCAAAGGATGGTTGAAATAGCTCAAATAAAGCACACAAGTTCTTGACTCTCAAAGCCAGCAACAACAAAGTAATCTCGGCGCATTAAATGGCAGCCTCATGTTTGACATTTTATAAACAAGCCTATTCTAATATGCATTCTTAAATACACAATGAAAATACAATCTTGACTATATGATACTCATGTTTCCAAAAATTGATTTAATGCTTTATGATGCAAATGCTTTTTTTCCTCTTAGCCCTCACACAAGCAATGATTGATTTGACCCTTAAACTGTTCTGTTTCTTTGTTTCTGGAGTTCTTCCTAAATTTGATAAAACATTGCATTTTCCTAACATTTATCATTTTCATCTAACAGTTGGCTGTTGAAGTAAGCTGCATGTATCAAAGCATGATGAGGAATCAAGAATGGAATACAAGCCCTCAGCTGGGCAGATACAGGGGTGGGGTGCCTGGGGGATGGGGGGGTGGAGAATGTTCCTTTCTCCTCCTTCTCCAGTGTTGACAAAAGACAATTAAACGCAGCTTGCCTACAGTATTGATCATGTCTCCCTGATAGGCAGAGCAGAACACAGCACCTGTATTCATTAAACAACCTGTTTAGCAACCATGCGGCGGAAGGAGAAGTCAGGCTCTGTTTGTGAAACGAAGCGCCACAGGCCAAGAAACACCTGCAAGATTGCATGGAAACTTTTCAATGGACCGTGACGGAAGGAAGGAATGGAGAAGGAGGGAAGGACAGCTCGTGACCTTGTCTTAAGAAAAAAGGAAAGCAGGAGGAAAAGTAAGAAACACACAGTGTTAAAGGAAAAGCATAACCAAAAACCAACAAATGTTAAATTGGGTGTGTTGATTGAAATAATAATTGGAATGAGAGAGAGGTTATTTATTGCTTTATTGCTTTATAAACACTTGTTCGCTTTTGAGGCTTGAGGGTGAAATGTTAACAAGTTTGACTTGTCCCTGTGAAATTAAGAAATGCTTTGGCAAGTTAAATGATTCAATGAATATTAAGCAGAAGCCGCATATTGAAGTTTAATTTGTTTTGATAGACTTGTTTTATTTCTGAAGAATTAAGAGATCGCTTTAACCTATACCTTGCCTACTTTACATTCCACAGAGGGGCCTTTCACTGCTTTCCTTCACCCTTCAGTGGGAACTTTTCATTCTAAAAACCTCATTGAAAATAGGTCATTTTCCAGCAGACAGACTATAAATGGCAGCTCCTGTAAAAAATGTACCCATAAATAGTCAGGGGATTTAAAATGCAATGTTATATAGACCCACTTAAGCGGTTACGTATGTCCTCAACATTCATGTACCGATGTAATTTACAACTACAATTATCAATGAGGTGTACAAGCACTCAGTCCTCTGCAGTATTTTGAAGGCCATACATTATGTTCTATAAACTTTCAAGGAGTAGAAAAGAAATCATGCACATTTTAGAAATGCCAAACGTCCACACACACTTCAAAGCATTAAAAATTGCTATTAATATTCCTTTGATGAAAGAAATAGGGCATTAACAGAAAAGCTCAAAGATTTCAGTTCAAACCAGAGACATGAATGGGAGCCCATTATGTGGCCTGTTTACACACTGGTCATCTCTGATGACCTTGACCCAACACTGAATTATCAGACAGCAAAAAGAAGAAGCAATGTGATCCCAATTGTCCTCATTTAATTCCAACATCTGAGGAAAGGGAGCGAGTATACGAATGAGAGCTCAATAAAAGTTTAGGTACTAAAGCTCTGACATAAGGGAGAGCTCAGTGTCTGCCCTGTCTTGCCCAGTGTTATCTGTTAACCATGACCTTGACCTACTGCTACAGCTGAGGACATCTCCAGGGAGCACTGACTGCAAAGACGCAAGTAAACTGGAAAGAAGGCAGAGAAGATTTTCATATGCCATCAAGTGACCTATTCATAGATGAAAGACTGCATTGCGGATTGATTTTCTTTTTTCAGCAGAGGTGACCTTTGGGTGCAAGCTTGGTATGAGCTGAACTCCGACAAAGTGGTCAAAGAGGTGCTCAAAGTAGACTTTGCGAGAGGGGGACAGCTCTCCAAGATTAAGCAACAAAAGTTTTCCAAGGGACAAACACAGACTTAGGAATACTGTTTTTCTGAGGGCCACAGGTAAGGGTCCTGCTCATAAGCAGTGTCATGTAAAGGCCAGGACATGCTTGAAAAGACTTGTCGACCACATCAGAATGCAGAAGTGATCTTCAGAGTGGTCTAGGGTTGGGTGGTAGTATGGGATCCTGGGGTATTTGAAAATACCAATGGTGTCTGTCATGAAAAAAATCTGCTGTGCAATATAGTGTTTGTCCAGCAGCACTGTCTGTGTGGTTAAAGAGTCTATGAAAGTACATTTTTGTTAATGTATTGGCAAATAAATAACCTGTCAAAAAAGATTAACTAGGTATTTAGAAGCAATCTGAATCACAGATCATATGGTAGATTGTCCTCACAAGGGAGAACACCCAGCGCACCCCGAATGGCAGGTTGGTAAAGAGATTAACTGGAATGGTAAAAACTTCTTGGGTGTTTTGACGGACCACCTTCACACTGATGCGGTTGAATTTCTCCTGGTGCTCCTGACAGCCAGTCTGACTGACAAATGGAGCCATTTACTTGTCACTGTGTTTGTGTGAGAGAGAGAGCTTAAGACCAGGGCTAGGAAGGACTGAATCAAACAATCAAGGAGTAAATCAACACGTGGCACACAGCCCTACAGTGAAACAATGGCACAAAACACAATATTGGACATCTTTTATGTTGAAACCGGTGGTACAATTTAGACCGTGGCGGACTTGCATCTAGGTAATTAATTGGAAACAGTGGATGAACATAAAACGTTATATATGAGTATGTGTCATAAGATCGAAAATTGCTGTTTAATTAAGAGCACTACTGCCACCTTGTGGCCGTAAATGGTATACGTTTTCGGCTCCCTCAAAGCCCTACAATGTGATTTTATTATCATCAGGTAATACCTTGAAAATTTGTGGAAGGTTTAATGGTATCAAAAATTGGATTCCACCCAACTATAGAGTGGCCACACAATCCAGGGACGGAGAAGATGCAAGTGTTTAAAGACCCCCCCCCCATCAAGTTTTTAACATTGTTAACATGCTCATATCGTCACCTTCCTAAAATAATGGCCTAAGTCATGTTTTGACAAAAATGTTTTTTTTGCCTAAATCACCCCCTCATGATGCTGGCCACCTCTGGTAAAATCGCCTGAATCCTCAGTTGAGGGGAACATGCAATTCTACCCCCGGTTGTATAATGGCCTATGTCAAAAGTGTGACTCTTTTGTTGAGTTTTTTGTGTTTCCTGAAAAACCTGAAAAAATGACTTAGGCCATTATTTTAAGAGGGTGTCGATATGATGTTTTTGTATATGAAATGAAATATATCATGAGCTAAATAAGCAGGCAACACCATGATTCCACATTTCCACCTTGGAACTGCAGTGAACCAATGACAATCTCATGAAAACGGGTTCAGACAGCCAGGGATTCATACGTCATATAGCCTACCTATAATATAACTTCAACACATCAATGTCAACTTGCAGGGATGGGGGACAGGCAAAATAAACATGAAACCATGTCCATACAGAGAGCCAGAGTTTGCATTAGAATAACCACTAACGATGTCAGTCACTGGCCGAAAAACAAAAAGCAAGATGCTAACTACACTAACCATTCTGATATGTCTGCTAGTCATCGATTTTGGTGCACAACATATGAAGCTCTTCTCTCTGATGTTTGCTCCTCAAACTATCTGGATAAACAAGCCTCTTTCACCAGTCACCGAAACCTTGTCAATACAGAATGAGCATTTGCATTAGCACAGCTACTAACACTGTCTCAGCGGTTACCGTTCTCATACATCCTCTAGTCACCAATTTTGGTGCACAAACTCCACAAAAACAAACTCACTGTTTCAATTGTCAACCTAATGCAAGCACCAGTGGTAGGCAGGGCACACAAGGTTTTTTTTTGTAAAATTTTACTGTGGGAAAACAATGTTAAACAAAATATTAATCCGATTATTTTTACATAGTTTAAAATGTATCTGAACAAGAACCTTTATAGGTTATGATTTATAGTGTTGCATTTATTTGTACACATGAAAAGTCACAAAGTGCTTGAGAGAGAACTTCAAACTCTACTTTCTCAGGATGAATTAGTGGCTGTTGGTTTTGGAAATTTACAAAACATTGTGGCAGACTAGCCAATTTACTCCTACCCACTTACACTTTACTAAAAATGCTCAAGAATCTCAAAAATGGCCAAGTGGAAAATCACCTGTGAGCTATTTCAAGCATGTTTATGTGCACAAATTCTGTAACTGGAAACTTGCTTAGGCAATTTCTGCACTAAGTAATATTTAATGGTACACCTGTTCTCCTAAAAGGAACACTGTTATTTCCAAAATAACATTCCTTTGCTTATGGTTATTATTTTTCCTATGACACAGCAGAGCTAGTAAAGAGGCCATCCAAATAGCAAACATAGGCCTATTAACTGTTAGTCATGGATCAGGGCATCTGCAGTCCAAAATGATCTTTGAAAAGGTCCATAGTATATTGCTTTGCACTTGGTCTTGGCCCCTTGTTCTTTCTCCAGCTTCCTGTGGACGGGGTTGATTATTAATGGCCCTTTTATTTATTGGCTGAAGACATGTAGCAGGTCTGAGATATGTGGACAAGTAAGGGTTTATGGATTTATAGGTATGTAGCTGAGCAGCATTTTGTTATGTCATATTTCAACATAATTACAAGGGTATATCGATAACATTACCATCACTGTATTTTGTCCCTTTGTGTGGGGAAGAAAGGTTGCCACATTGGCAACTGTCTTAGTTACCAATAAGACACATCATGGTTTACTCAGAGGTGAGTATATAGCTTGATAAAGTGACTTGAACGCACTTGACCCCCGGACAGGTATTATCACAGACAGACAACTCCCTTCCAGTAATCATCACGGCCACTACTACTAAAAATAGAAGCCCTTGATATTATTATCTGCCTATCTAGGTAAATGTACAATTCCCCAGTTTACTAGAGTGATGCTGTACCAAGTATATGCATAACAAAAGGCAATAAGTAACCTAGTATGACAAAATATTAACTGAATGAGGTCAAGCATTATTATTATTTATTAGCATGGCTGTGAGTGGCGCTGCGTTAGAGTGCAAATAGAGATTTTTGACTAGACTTTGAGGAGCCATACATGTTTTATTTCACGTTAAAGCCTCTAAAAAATATCAGCCTGTGCTCTGTATACACATCTACAGGTCAGTTTATGAGTAACTGAGTTCCTGCAGCATTCATCACACACCTTAGACACCCAAGACACTGAGATAAAACTAGACTATCTTATGAAATCAGGCTGGTCTCTTTAAGATAACTGTAGATTATCTCTGTAGTTAAGATAGTTATTGTATTGCACAAAAAAGAAAATGTACTTTTTATACTCTGGGATATGTAAAGTACCAAATACTGTATATCCAAACAAATACCTTCTCTTAGGGTGGACTGTTTTAAAGAGCTAATATTTGTTTTGGACCACCCTCTCTGTTGACACTTACGACAGTGCTTCAGGAATGTTATAATAGGTGGGTCACAGCACCTCTAACACAATGCGTCTTTCTTATCACTCTTTTTCCACCTGTTCTTACAGTGTGTGCTGCTTTCTAGCTGACATACGGTAGATTATACTATTTGAAGCCTGTTTTTTTTTTTTGTTTTTTTACACAACATTATCAGGTCACAATGCACACATGCCTCATTGTGTATGTTTCAAGAATATGGATTGCATAAATTGACATTCTTAATGGCCCATCTTTTTTGGCTTATCTTTGCTTTGAAGTGTGATGAGTAAAAGGCTTAGCACAGATTTACAAAGGAAATTATCTTGTCGCCCTTTTACTGCATGTAGAATTCATGAGGATCATCAGCTTTGATTTTCTGAACAGAACACACCATCTAATACCTTTGTATTAAAAGTCACGTCTTTAGATAAACATGTTAGAAGCTAAATCTTTGATAATAATCAGTGGTTTCAATTTCTCTGAGGGTATAATGTTACTTCTGTTTCTATAATCACGCCACCTTCTTTTAATGAAAGTGTTCTTTTGAATTACAGGATATTCATCAGTAGCCTGAATGTGTACAGAAATTAAACACCACAATAGACCACATTAAGAAGAGCAGAGGTGAGCAGCAAGAATCCTGCTGCTTTTACATCATGAAAAATGATTATTAAAAATATTATAAAAAAGGTGTACGTTTTGGCAATGGTAATAATTAGAAAAATACAACATTGTTATTTCTCTTTTTGTGCTGTGTACAAAGTTTGAATAGTTGTGAAATTATGCCTTACCAAATACTACTATTACATCATAGTGGGAAGTCAACAGAGCCCTTTTTTTTTTTTTTTTAGTTTTGTTTTATTCAAGCATTTGAATGTGTGAGTTTGGTTCCAGTGCCTCTCATGGCACAGCAACACTAAACTCTGACCTCACCTATCACCATTTACTGTAACTGTTAGCTGCAGTCGTCACTTATTACAGAATATTTTTTACGCCACAGACTCAGTCCAACCCCTTTTATGTCTTCCTGTCCTCCAGTTTTCTTTCTCCACCCACTGCTGAGGTTACCTGGTTAGGTGTGTGTGTGGAGGGAGGGGGTGGGGGGGGCAGTATAAATGTCCACTGCGTTCTGAGAGGGACACAAGAAGGCCAACACCTCTGTGCTGGCAGTCAAAGGGTCATATACTGTATGCTTTGCTTCCACAACAGTCACTGCTCATTCATTCATTCTTCAGCTCATCAAAGACAGTGAGGATTAGCAACGGGAGAACAGAGCTGAGAGGCTGCCGTTAAGGGATCAGCTATGCTTGGAGGCGTCCACACAGATTTGTTGGTCACAGTGACTTTACTCTTCCTCTCTCAGACAGTGACTCAGTGCAGGTGGGTCTCAAGATAATTCAACTCTTAACGGTCACATTTTTGCTGATATGTTATTTTAAATACTGTTATATGGCTCAATTTTATTAAGTGGAGAATTAAGGAGATTCTCTTTTAAAAATCAATCAGGTATTTTACGAATTTATGGCATAATTGTTCTAAAAGCAATCATTCTCACCGTTTTCCTTTTTCAGGGCTGAGAATGACTTTTCATTAGCTCCTCTAACAGAGTGGAGGACAAATGCAGGTATGAAGTATTATATCTACTAAGACCTTGACGCTAGAATTGCTTGAATACCACTTTTTCAATTAAGAGACATGCAAAAGCATGCACAATACTATATTTACCCCTTTTCTTTCCTTGCATAGAATATGTCACACAGTGTTTCTACGACAGACAGAACAATCTCATATGTGACTGGACAAGGAGCCAACAAAGAACAGGTACAGAACAAACCATTTACTGCACAAGTTATAGCGATGGATTTGAAGAATTAAATAATGTAATAATAAAATTGAAAGCCAAATGTATTTCATAGCCATCATGCAAGCTTTAGTAATGAGTTCACTCAGCGATTACGTGACTGTAGTAACCTTTAATTTTGCCCCTCCCTCATTGGAGAGGATTTGGAACATCAGTCCACAGTTCTGATTTAATCTGCAGACAGGCTGTGACTGTGTGTGCCTCGCTGCATATCGCTAATTGATCTGAAGCAGGCTAATAATCTTTTATAGCCTGGTGTTCTCCCAGGGGCAATCAAAGTAAAGGGCCTGCACCTGAGGTTCAAATTTAGCACAAAACACTCTAAACAGCTATTTTGCATTTAATGATAATTGCACCACAACAGATGTACTTCTTGTTTTATTACAATAACAAATGCAAGGAAATGGTCTCCCATTTTTGGTGAGGAATTATGACAACATAAAAGCCTGTTTCCAACCTGTGTAGTTAAAAATATTATATCATTTGTATTGTGTGATTTTAACAAGAATAAAAGGCATCAGTGAGTACCAGGACAGTGAATTTGTACTTTAGACGCAGGTGCGACAACAGAGCTATAAATGAGCGTGATCAATATGTATGACAACATCTAACGTATTTGCATTTTTTCTTTGTCCTCCTCACCTTCAGAGGACAGGGCAGTGAGTATTTTAGAAAGCGGTCCACTCGGGCTGGAGGGAGAGGCCTGTCTAGAGTTTTGGTACCAGTCCCCAGTTGCAGCTAATGGGTCTGAACTCCGAGCTATTCTGAAAAGCAGTGATGGTCGGGTAGAAATCTGGGCCTCTCCTGCCCTTCCTGGAAATACATGGAGACAAGTGTTTGTCCCCCTGAACAGCATCAAACCAAGGACTCAGGTAAAATGGCACATATTACCACATTGCGATGGCAATTTAAAATATAACATTGTATATTATTAAATAGATAATCTGCTTTTACATTAGGTTGTACTTGAAGCAGTGTCCGTGGAGGGAAAGATCACATTTAACCAGATAGGTGTAAGAAGAGGCTCATGTGGTAAGTATTGTTTTACGCTTTTTCCATCTTTAGAACAGCCTGCTTTTGGTCTTATCAAATCAATCAATGGCAAAGAAAAAAAAAAAAAAAAAAAAAAAATCATACTATATTTCAGTATACACAGTAATAATGTTGATGCAATACATAAACCACTGCTGTCATAACTATTGTCAGATTACTGTCAGTGAAACTGCAAAAGATCTTAAGTTTAAAGATGTAAAATATTCTTTATCAGGTTTCATAATTTCACAGTAAGGCCTTAAGAATGATTTTCATTCTTTTGATTAAAAATAAACATGAATTCAACATGAATTAAAGCATCACTTACATGAATAATAGTTTGGATTACTAAAATAATTAGGAAAATGTGTTGACAGGCCATACAGTATTAACGCTGAACATAATGATTCATTAACATTACTAATCAATTATTCCTAGCCAGATGGTGTTATGGTTATAAAGGGGGTGTTTACTCAGTCACATGCCCCCACAGGACCCCAGTGTGAATCGAACACAGAGATATGGACGGATGAATCCACCCGCTGCCTCTGTTCTGCTGGCCAGCTCTCCTGCTCTCCCTCTCAGTGCCCTAAGGGCCAAATCTGTGGTCCTCAAAGAGGAGGCTCCAGTGGGATTTCCACCTCTGGGACGTGTACGATACACAGTCACACAGACTGCAGCACTTTTGATGGAGTGCTGTTCCGCTTCATGGCCCCCTGCACCTACATACTGGCTAAGACCTGCTCACCCGCTGAGGCCCTGCCCATGTTCAGAGTGGAAGTGGTCAATGAGCAGAACAGGAACTCATCTCTGCCAACTGTCCAGCAGGTCACTGTGAACACAGGGAACTTCAGAGTGTCTTTATTGAAACAGAAAACACACCGGGTTGTGGTGAGTTATTTCAAATGGGTGACAGAAATTTAGGAAGGCACTTACACTGTGTTACATTGCTTCCTTGCCAAAAATTAAAATGTCATGTGTTACAAAGGGAGACCAGTTTTGTCTGACTTGTATGAGAGAAAAAAAAAAAAAAAAAAAAAAAAAATCACTTCTGAGCCTGAACATCCAAATAAACCTTAATGGTTTTTTGCTTTAGAGACAACCATGCAGCCATAAAATCATTTTTGGCAGACTAATAGTTTATTTTCAGTTTACTCATCTAAGCTGTTTATCAATGGGACATCACGCATCTGACGACAATAGGAGTCTCTCATTGTTCATAGCTGAAAGACTAATTTGCAGAAGAAGCCATCCTCAAGCACTGAATTAAGATCTGTATACTAGAAGCCATTTTTCCCCTTAAACATACAGTAGCCCTATTCTCTATTTTACATTGGTCCCTAGACTTCACAATACCCAAGTCCTGTCTGTACAACTTCAGTTTTGGGGCACCTTGTTATGCTGTAATGAGGGTTGTGCTTACTAATGTACTGGATCAAGCAGTTCCCATATCTGCAGCCCACTCTACTGATAAACTGGCTTTATCAGAAAGTGCAGAGTTTAATGGCATAATGTCCTGGAATTCCTAGTGGACTTATCAGCCTTATCAATTCTTAAAGATACATTTATCTTCAGAATGCTGCATTTTATGCAAACTGTCAGATACAGAGTCAATATTGCTGATGGCCGGTAAGGAAATCTAAAACTTATACCTCTTATTTAGGTTAATGGGGTCTGGAGGAAGCTTCCGCTGAGCCTCGGTGATGGCACTGTCAACATCAAGAGTAATCCTGCTGCTGTTGTACTGGGAACCAGTTTTGGTCTTTCCGTTTCCTATGACAGCGCTGGTGCTGTACATGTCGCCCTGCCACCAACATACTCCGATAAGGTCTGCGGCCTGTGTGGCAACTTCAACCACCTCGGAGAAGATGACTTCCGCAAGCCTGATGGCACAAATGCCCACAATGCTACAGCTTTGGCTGAGAGCTGGCAGACCGGGCAAATAACCTCCTCCTGTGAAACTATTCTTGTCCCTCATCAGTGTGACCCACTAGAGGAGGCTGAGTATGCCAGTGAGCTGTACTGTGGAAGGCTCCTCTCTAGTACAGGGCCCTTCGCTGACTGCCAGTCAGTTTTGGAGGCAGAAAGTTACTTCAGGGGCTGTGTGGTCAGCATGTGCTCTGCTCATGGTGACCCCGAAGTGCTATGTGAGGCATTACAGGTCTACACTGATATCTGCAAAGAGGCTGGAGTAGATGTACCCATATGGAGGAACTCCACATTCTGCCGTATGTTACTTTATTGCTTTCATTTCTCTTCCTCCTATTATTAAAATAGGAGAAACAGTGTCAAATAATGGCTATAATAATACAGCAGAATTAAGGTCACGCTCTGTCCTCTTTCCTCTCTTTTCCTTGGTCCCCTCAGCCCCTCAGTGTGGTGAGAACAGCTACTATAACTCATGTGCTGATGGCTGTCCCGAAGTGTGTTCCAGTCTGGATTTAGCTGGCTCTTGTGGAAGCTGTGAGGAAAGATGTGAGTGCGAGTCTGGCTTCAAACTCAGTGGGGGAAAGTGTGTCCCAGCAGAGGACTGTGGGTGCTGGCATAATGGAAAACACTATGAGGTAAGTGACGTACATGATGCGACAACAATGTGAAACTTGCCGATTCACGACCACAGTGCTATTTATTTATTTACACACATCCCCTTTGCCTTGCAGAAAGGAGCAACATTCTTGGAAGGAGAGTGTGTGCAACAGTGCCAATGTATGGGTAATAATGATCTGTGGTGCACCGCAATGCAATGTGCAGACAATGAGGTTTGTAAAGTCAAAGATGGGGTCAAAGACTGCTTCCCTTTCAAACCTGCCACTTGCCGTGTGTATGGTGATCCGCACTACATGACCTTTGACAAGGTGGCTTATGACTTTCAAGGGGGCTGCAGTTACACACTGGCTACAACATGCGGAGAAGGCGGCTCAGTCCAGTTCACTGTGACCGGACACAACATGCATCCTCCCCTACAGAACTTAACTCGGTCCAAGCTGGAAGCTGTGACTCTACAGATTGAAGATTATGACCTCACCCTGAACCAAAGTGGAGAGGTCTATGTAAGCATGAAAACCCCTTGCAACTGTCTATCAAACAATCTTAAATGCAACTCTTTTATAGCATGTCATGTAACAAATCAACTGATATGAAAAGGTGTATGAGACTAAACAGCTTCCAATCTGCACAAACATCTCTCATGACCTGCACGTGGCCCATTTACTGTTGTGTCACTGTTCTCTATTATCTAATGTAATTCATTAATGGTGGTGGCTAACAACTTTACTCTCAGCACACCCATGTTTATAGGAGTCAGTTATTACTCTCTCCGGTCATTGGAGGTAGTCACCTGTTTGTCATCTGGGGCTTACAAGAATACATAAACTAACATCTGACCCACTTGACTTTGCCCTGAACAGCTATTTGGAAGCTAACTGGTTGCACCAACTATCCCAGTAGAAAAAAAACCCATTAATGATTGTTTGCCATTCAAAAACAAACAGTTCTCATAAGAATAAACCAATTACAAATAATGGATTGTCCTCTCTCTAGGTGAATAACGGCCTGGTCCACCTCCCCTATTCCACCAATGGAACATATGGCTCAGTATGGGTCCACAAGGAGAGCAATTACATTATCTTGGAGTCGACCTTTGGAGTCCGAATTATGGTAGATGGGCAGAACAGACTTTTTCTGCAGGTGGATGAGCGCTACAAGCATGAACTGTGCGGAATGTGTGGCATCTACTCTGGACACCAGGACGACGATCTTGTAACCCCAGACGGCCAAAATGCTACAGACGCATTTCAGTTTGGAGAAAGCTGGAGGGTGCCAAATAATAATGAGTAAGTTTTTTAGCCACACTAGAAGCAGGTGCTAATCATATTCCAGCCTTTGCTGTACTTGGCATTAAGTGCTAATTAGCAAATGTTAGTATGGTAATGAACTAAACTCAGATGAACCTGGAAAACTTGGTAGTTGCTCAACATCACCATGTTACCATCATCATAATAATTTTAGTATACCATCATTACCATTCAGCTGAAAGCTCCACTTGCCAATGTAAAACCTCAGAGCTGCACACCAAGCTGTAGACTATTTGTCTTATCAGATATTTTCCATGTAGACCTGGTTTGCCCGATAACTGTTTTACCAGATAAACTACAAATTACAAGGTTGATAACCAGCTAATACCAAGCCAAATACACCAAGCAGGTTACTTTGGCAGACAGTATACACTATAGTCACAACCCAACACTTTCTACATGTGTATTAGAACTTATTGAAGAATTATTAATACGTACATTAACAAAACTACCCAACATCATGTTTCATTGTGAAGTGGCACCATACTTCCAAATGTTTTGATCGCCAATTCACGGTCTAAATTTTCTCCACCAGGTGTACTGCCTATCCAAATGACCCAAGGCGTTGTGACTATGATGAAGAGGATGAGGCCTACAGTCAGTGCAATGCACTACTTAGGGATCCCTTCAAGTCGTGCCATGGACCCATTAACCCAGGGGTCTACCTTCGTAGCTGTGTGTATGACTATTGTGCCACGAATGGGGACCAATACACCCTATGTGAATCTCTAAAGTCCTACGCAGCAGCATGCCAGGTTGAAGGAGTGGAGCTGCCTCCCTGGCAGACAGGCACAGCCTGTGGTGAGTTACAGATGTAAGACAAGGAAAGCGTCAATCTGTGAGAAGATATGTACATATACCGATACTGGTCCTGATCTACCAACTGGTAGATTTTTTTTTTTTTCCCCCACATAATAAAGTTGAATTCTGTTGCATGTCCTGTATTTCTCTCCGCTTCCGTTTTGATCACAGCACAGGACTGGTTTGTTGCATATGCAAACTAGGCAACTGCCTAGGGCCCAACCTGAATGATTCTTTTTTGTTTTGTCAGTGATACAAGCACAGTAGGAGAAATTATTAGTTGGTTAAGGTGGGGTGGGGGAGGCCCAACCAAAATATTGCCTATGGCACCAAAAAGCCAAAGATGGTGAACTCATTTCCTTTTTTTGTTTCTTTGTTTGTTCGTTCGGCTTTTTGTTTTTGTTCCTATTTCAGCTGACCCCCCAACCACTTCAACTCCTCCAACAACACCAACTCCTACAGATCAGACTTGTAAGAGCATTCCGGGTTGGAAAAGCTTATCCATTACTGGTTTGGAAAATCAGTGGCATAATCCAAATTTTAATCAATAATTTCAAAAACAAATATTACATTTGACCTTTGCCTCCTAGTGCAACAAATTTACACAGGTTTAATATATAAATGTATTTGAATACATCTGAATAACCTTTATGTAATCATCTACAGATTGGGTTTTGTTCTATTTTTCAAATGGTAATATTCATATAGATAATTAGCTCACAACCATTTCCATTGTGTTCATATGCTTTTTCATAGTCTGCCCCATGAACTGTGACTTTGAAAAAAATCTGTGTGGGTGGGAGCAGCTCATACAGGACAGTTTTGATTGGACAAGAAATTCAGGATCCACCCCCTCAGACCTAACTGGGCCAAACCAGGACCATACCACTGGAGGTACAACCTAGTGTCAGGCCATACTACTACTACTACTACTACATCTGTTATGTTGGTTCTTCATGATTCATGTTTATTGTGCTTTTTACCATTTCTCTAGCCGGTTTCTACATATACATTGAGGGAGACAGAGTAACCCATGGAGACTCAGCCCGCCTGATGAGCTCAGTGTGCCATTATCATAGCCCACTCTGTCTACAGTTCTGGTACCATATGCATGGTTCAGCCACAGCAATGGCCCTCAATATTTACCTGCTCAAAGGCAATAAAGCTACCAAGCTATGGTCCATGATGAACAACCAGGGACCACAATGGCATCTAGGAAATGTTGACATCAGTGTGTCCGGCCCTTTCCAAGTAAGTAAACCACTATATATCAGACAAAACATGTACAACAGACGCTGGTTGAAATTTGCAAATCTGATCTGAGCAGTTAATAATTATTTTTTCATATCACCCATTTCAGATCATTGTAGAGGGAATTCGGGGCTCTAATGCTCAATCAGATGTGGCCATAGATGACGTTTCCATCCACTTTGGCACATGCTCAGGTGACAATAACCTCTAACAAGAAGGATAACAAATTATTTAGATTTTTAATGACTGGTCTCAAATTATGATCATACCCGTTATCTCATGGTTTAAACAAAGTCAACAATTACTTCCTTTAGGTGGCTTCCCTGGCATGGTTAGTGGAACTGAGCTTCCCTCCATAACTGCAGAAGTCCTCCCCCCACACCCAGGTAAGTGCACAGGAAGCTACATTTTATGGGTCAGTTGTTTCTGCATCAGAAATGTTGAAGTTTGGTTACCAATTAGCATTTATGTCTAGTCCAATAAATACTTAATATGCAATTCTTAAAAAGGTGATTGAAGGTTACAGATGTTTTTTTGTTTTTTTTAGGAAGTTGCGTAAGTGCTGCAATACTGAGTATGTGTTAATTTTTTGCAAATGTTTCCCTGTAGCCTGCAATCTCGACTGCAGCTTCAACAGAGATCTTTGTAGCTGGAATCAAATGATTACAGATGCTTTTGACTGGACATGGCAAAGTGGTTCCACTCCCACCCTGATGACTGGACCCTCTGCTGACCACACTGGTGGTAATACACTCTTCCTCTATGTGACAATCTAAATTATGACAAACAATATAGAGAGGCAACGATAAATTCTGGCTCACAATGAAACCTATGTCAAACAAATTTGGTATTTTCTTACCTCATGTCTAGATGGTCACTACCTGTACACTGAGGCCAACAGTGCGTCACATGGAGACACGGCTCGTCTCATCAGCTCTGAGTGTTCTGACTCTGGTCCTCAGTGTCTGCAGTTCTGGTACCATATGTACGGCTCAGCAGATACAATGGGCCTCCATGTTTACTTGGTCCAGAACAGAGTAACCGATGTCGTCTGGTGGAAGAGGAATGACCAAGGAAATATGTGGCACCTGGCTCAGGTGGAGATCACAACAACCAGAGCTTTTCAGGTGACTATCTCACACTAGGGACTCCGTTGATGACCAGCCTTTGGGTAGTAGTGTAAAATTGTCGTATAAGATGTCCTGTAAAATTTACTAATGAAT
This sequence comes from Seriola aureovittata, assembly GCF_021018895.1. Classification (NCBI taxonomy): domain Eukaryota; kingdom Metazoa; phylum Chordata; class Actinopteri; order Carangiformes; family Carangidae; genus Seriola; species Seriola aureovittata. The sequence continues at coordinate 16,199,744 of NC_079375.1, forward strand.
TCTATACCATCATTCAGATCATCTTTGAAGGGCGCAGGGGATCTAATGATCAGTCAGATGTGGCCATAGACGATATAAAGCTTTATCGTGGTCACTGCTCTGGTAAGAAACATGAACACAGAGAAAATACTAACAGGCCTGCAAAGCTGTTTCTAATTCCAATGCCGAGTGCTCTATAATATTGTTGTACTCTTGCAGATCTGAGCGGTGTTGTTACAGCACAACCTCCTAAACCTGATCTAAACACCACAGCTCCTCCAAGTGTCTTTGTGCCAACCACTGTGGCTCCAGAGCCCCCTCCAGTCAATGATACAGCAAATATCACCACACCTCCCACAGTCGAATCAACATCCAACTTAATTAATAAGGACAATGTAACTGAAGCTCCAGATAACAGACCACCAGCAGGCTCAGGTAGTAATTCCACAGCAGCACACCCATGGTGTTTGGACTTGCATAATTTATTTTTTCAATATCCAATTTTTGTGATTTCCAGAATAACTTTCAGTGATCTCATAATATTTCTGGCCTCTCTTTTCAGCATGCCAACTCCACTGTAATTTTGAGCAAGATTTATGTCACTGGAGTCAACTGCTTGCTGATGTTTTTGATTGGACAAGGCATAGTGGCTCCACTCCCACTATGATGACCGGTCCGTCTTCAGATCACACCACAGGAGGTATTTAACCTTGTGACACAAGCGAAGCGTGGTTGTGTGCTTTGTTCAATAAGTGTTAAACTGTCAGGGGAAAAAACAGCACACTCTTTTCCAAATTGATATCAGCCAGTCACACTAATGACTAACTACCACTAAAATTCCATTGTTGAAGCAGTTCTTCCTTGTCAAACCAGAATGGTAGACTGATAAACACTGACCATGAGTTCATGATGCAAGATATTTGTCCTTTGTCTCCAGAGTATGTGTCAGTAGAGCTGCTGCTCATGAATGAAAGCATTCTTTGCCTTTGAGTGTTTAAATGACAATTGCATTGCTGACATTTAGCCTTCATTGTCAGCTGCAATTGGACATACCTTGAACATAGAATTAAATGTTAAACATTACCAAACAAAACTTTATAATATATGTATTAGCTCAACTAACCTAACTTTTATTGTCTTATCCAGATGGCCACTATCTTTACATTGAAGGAAACAGTGCGTCACATGGAGACACGGCTCGTCTCATCAGCTCTGAGTGTTCTGACGCTGGTCCTCAGTGTCTGCAGTTCTGGTACCATATGTACGGCTCAGCAGACACAATGGGCCTCAATGTTTACCTGCTCCAGGACAGAAAAGCAGATGCTGTTTGGAGGAAAAGGAATGACCAAGGAAATATGTGGCACCTGGCCCAGGTCGACTTGACCACAACTGGAGCTTTCCAGGCAAGTTCATTATTAAAGATGTTTCTTTCCTTAACCTGCCTAATGTTAGAAACTTGCAAAGCAAAACACTAATGATGTACTACCTGCAAAAACAAATCAGTGGATCAGAACCTAATGGATCTGCATGCTGTAACAGGCATACTGTGCTTTAGTATTAACCTATGCACTTACTTTTTAGATCATTTTTGAGGGGCGAAGAGGTTCCAATGATCAGTCTGATGTGGCCATAGACGATATATCAATTCATCACAGACACTGTGCAGGTGATTTTGTCCTTCTGACATTCTACTTATTCCAAACACAGTATAACTGAAAATCGATGAGACTGACTTGTCTGTTACAGACCTGGCTAAACCAACAACCCCTGCTCCGAAAACCGTGGATTCAGTTGCAACAGCAGGTTCTGAGCTTCCTCCAGCCAACAGCTCATCAACTACAAAGCCACCTTCAACAAGTTCATCAAAACCACAGCCAGCATTAACAACTACATTTACAACAATGACTGCCACAACAACAGCGGCCCCGACTGATTGCGATACACAAACCCCTACAAATCCGTCAACAATAACTGAGCCCCCACACACTTCAAATCATGATGTCCCAATGACCACAAGACCTGATGTTCCAGCAACAGCAACACCACAGCCTCCAACAACATCAAGACCAATAGCAACAACTACAATTGGTCCTCAAACCACAGTAAGACCACAACCTCCAACCACAGCCAGACCACAACCTCCAACCGAAACTCAGCCACAAACATCAGCTAGGCCACAACCATCAACGACAGCTCTACCTGAGTCACAAACAACAAATAGACCACAACCTCCACCTGAAACTCAGCCACCAATAACAAATAGACCACAACCTCCAACCACAGCCAGACCACAACCATCAACCACAGCTAGACCACAACCATCAACCACAGCTAGACCACAACCATCAACCACAGCCAGACCACAACCTCCAACCGAAACTCAGCCACCAACCACAATGCAGCCACAACCACCAACGACAGCTCTACCTGAGTCACAAACAACAAATAGACCACAGCCTCCAACCACAGCCAGACCACAACCTCCAACCGAAACTCAGCCACCGACCACAATGCAGCCACAACCACCAACGACAGCTCTACCTGAGTCACAAACAACAAATAGACCACAACCACCAACATCAGCTAGGCCACAACCATCAACGACAGCTCAACCTGAGTCACAAACAACAAATAGACCACAACCTCCAACAGGTCAACCTGAGTCACAAACGACAAATAGACCACAACCACCAACCGAAACTCAGCCACAAACATCAGCTAGGCCACAACCATCAACCACAGCTCAAGCTGAGTCACAAACAACAAAGAGACCACAACATCCAACCACAGCCGGACCACAACCTCCAACCACAGCCGGACCACAACCACCAACCACAGCCAGACCACAACCACCAACCACAGCCGGACCACAACCATCAACCACAGCCAGACCACAACCTCCAACCGAAACTCAGCCACCGACCACAATGCAGCCACAACCACCAACGACAGCTCTACCTGAGTCACAAACAACAAATAGACCACAACCACCAACATCAGCTAGGCCACAACCATCAACGACAGCTCAACCTGAGTCACAAACAACAAATAGACCACAACCTCCAACAGGTCAACCTGAGTCACAAACAACAAATAGACCACAACCACCAACCGAAACTCAGCCACAGCCACAAACATCAGCTAGGCCACAACCATCAACCACAGCTCAAGCTGAGTCACAAACAACAAAGAGACCACAACCTCCAACCACAGCCGGACCACAACCACCAACCACAGCCAGACCACAACCACCAACCACAGCCAGACCACAACCACCAACCACAGCCAGACCACAACCACCAACCACAGCCGGACCACAACCTCCAACCACAGCCGGACCACAACCTCCAACCGAAACTCAGCCACCAACCACAATGCAGCCACAACCACCAACCACAGCTCTACCTGAGTCACAAACAACAAATAGACCACAACCACCAACCACAGCTCAAACTGAGTCACAAACAAATAGACCACAACCTCCAACTACAGTTAGACCACAACCACCACCAACAGGTCAACCTGAGGCACAAACAACAAATAGACCACAACCTCCAACCACAGCCGGAGCACAACCACCAACCACAGCCGAACCACAACCTCCAACCGAAACTCAGCCACCAACCACAATGCAGCCACAACCACCAATGACAGCTTTGCCTGAGTCACAAACAACAAATAGACCACAACCACCAACCACAGCTCAAAATGAGTCGCAAACAAATAGACCACAACCTCCAACCACAGCTGGACCCCAACCACCAACCACAGCTCTACCTGAATCACAAACTACAAATAGACCACAACCTCCTACCACAGCTAGACCACAACCTCCAACTACAGCTCAACCTGAGTCACAAACAACAAATAGACCACAACCTCCAACTGAAACTCGGCCACATCCACAAACAACAGCTAGACCAAAACCTTCCACCACAGCTCAACCTGAGTCACAAACAGCTAGACCACAACCACCAACCACAGCTCAACCTGAGTCACAAACAACAATTAGACCACAAGTTCCAACCACAACTACACCACAGCCACAAACATCTAGACCTCAACCTTCAACCACAATTAAACCCCAACCCACAATAGCTATATCACAATCCACAGCAACTTTGAGACCAGAACCCACAACAGCTGGACCACAACCCACAACGATTAAACCACATCCACCAACAGACAGACCTCAGTCTACATCTACATCACAACCACCAACTACACCTGTACCAAGTAAGTTTGCTACCCCCCATTAAAAAAAAACAAAACAAAAAAAACAAAACTGTTAAACAGCTAGCCCACTAAGTGCAGCTGGCCATGGCAGTCCTCATTTTGCACTGCAGCATCATCAAGTTTGGCGTAGCACCACATGTACAAGTTCTCCGCTGTGTCAAAAGTCCCTTGTGAGCTAGCAACAAAGAATGGCTGATAAATTTAAAGTATTAACTGTATAGACCTTTTTTGTTTGTCTTTTTGTGCTTATGTCTAAGTATATACACTGTCTCCATCTTTCTCTCAAGCACCTTCTTGCCCAGAGAACAGTCATTACACGAGTTGTATCCCTGCCTGCAGTCCAACCTGTACACAACTGAATGGCCCGCCACACTGCAGTGACAGTGACAGTTGTGTGTCGGGATGTGTATGTGATAATGGCTTTGTGCAGAAATCGCAGCGTTGTGTGCCTATCCAAGAGTGTGGATGTGTGGACAGGAATGGCACCAAACATCAAGTGAGCGACTGTTCCGAGTAACTCTTAGGTCATACACTGTGTTGATTTTGAAATACTTGGGACAACTTTCTGAAAGCCAGAGCATTGCATGTGGACACTGAATGATAATTCTCTTTCTTGACAGTTCAATGAAGTGTGGTACACCAATCACTGCAGTCAGAAATGTGAATGTGAGAAAGACGATGGCATGGGGGAGATTGATTGTGATGACAAAGATGAATGCGATGGAAATGCTGTCTGCCTTCAAAATGACGAGGGCGAATACTACTGCCAGTCTACAGGTGCTGTAAATGCCAGCATTTAACTCTGACAAATCTAAATTATGTTACAGCTTCCTCACTAATTTATAAATTGCTATACACTTGTTTCTCCACAGGATTCAATGAGTGCACTATAAAGGGAGACCCCGAGTACAGAACCTTTGATAAAATGAAGCATGACTTTGACGGTGAGCACTCATATGTGCTGGTCCAGACCAAAAACTTGCCAAATAACCTTCCAGATGTCTACATCGAGGTCATCAATAGACGCACAGTAGATGATGACGATGACAGTCAGCATCATGGTGATGATGATGAAGATGACAGTGATGAAGATGACGATAGTAAGGAGAATGAGGAACACCACAGATTACAAGAGCTTAAGATCAGAGTGTACAATCACACTGTGGAGTTCAAGAAGAATTTGAGGCTGCTTGTAAGTATCAAAGGCATTTTGAACTACACACTACTGCCATCTCTTTCCTGTGGTGCAATTTCTGCAGACACAATATTAAGTACATGGGATAATATATATCTGCTCACCCACAAACATTTGTGAAAACACTGAGGGAAATAACCAGCACTCCTTCACATCTTTTACTGCAAGGTGTTACTGGAGTAGTGAGACAGATGATGCGCTATACATTATTTCCCTATTGGCATTTTTAACATGTTTGTGTGTACATATTTGTATATGGAGAGACAGAGAGAGAATATTTAACAGCTGCATACACAGTGGAGTCCAAAGTCTGAAATCAATTTTGTACAACCTGAAATTTCATCCTTGATGGAGACATGGAATAGTCAAGTCAAGGGATAACAAAAATCAGTAGGCCTAATCCTCTGGAGAACATAAATATCTGTATAAAATTTTGTGCCAGTCCATAGAGTAGATTGGAGATTCAATGATTCACTGAATAAGTGAAATGATGAAATATCATTCGGAATTATCCAGTGGGGACCATGAACGCTCATTCTGAATTTCATTGCAATCAATCCAAAAGTTGAGAAATGTAAGTCTGGATGATGTTGAACTAAGACTGATATTTCTGTCACCAAGTCAAAAATGTTCCTAGTCGACTCAGAATCTGCACTTTGACTGCATGGACTCTAGGTGGGGGGTGGGGTTGTCATCTACAGTGCATTAACTGCTCAGGTGCTTGTGGTCAATTGGTTCTTATCTATATTTTTTGCTTTTAAACACACACCCAATATTACTACTGATGTCTTTTCATTAAACTTTATCCACAAATACAAGAAATATATAATACACTCGCCTGCACTTATCGTGTCAGTTCAGCTGCCCCAAATTACACTCCTGTACATGACCCGTGTTTTACCTTAAAACTTTTTGGTTTGTATAATTAATATATATATATATATATATATATATATGACTTTTCCACACAGTCAGAGAAAGTAAAAGTTGGCATCTTGGTCATTGTTCAGTTATGATATTCTGCCGCACAGCAGAGTGTCTCTCCTGCCGGCCTGCTGACGGCACTGTCAGCTGGACACCAGAGCTGAGAGTATCAGAGAGTATCAGTCTACTCACAAATGCAAGTTGACAGCCCTACTAAATATGGATGTTTTGTGGATCCCTGCACACAACATACATAATCTTACAAGAGCAAATACTAGTTCTCACCAGTCAATTTAAATGTCTTACTGACACATCCCCCTATCCATCTCCCTCCAGGTGGATGGAAGGACAACTAGTACTCCTGTCTCACCAACTGCTGGTCTAAACATCCGGGAGCATTCCTCTCACATCTACCTGAAGACAGACTTTGGCCTCTCAGTGAAGTTTGATGGACACAGTAAAGCAGGTAACTAATCTTCCCCTCATTAAAAACACATCTAACAGAATTAACATAGGTTCACAAATTTGTAGATTATCTTATTCTTTGACATGGGATTAGATAAAGGATGAGTTATTTTCTGGGTGAGATAGTGAATGAAGTGACATTGTATTGTTAATGTTATTCCTGCAGAGATCATTCTACCACGGATATATAAAAGGAGAGTGGGGGGTCTGTGTGGGAACTTTGACGGTCAAAAGAGGAATGACTGGATGAAGCCAGATGGTACAATGGCCAGCAGAGTTCAAGAGTTTGGCGAGAGCTGGAGAGTGTAAATATCAGATGGATGTACGGAGGAGACACAGCACTTAAAGATACCCCTGGAGGTTTTGACCGCAAGTACAAATATTGTGTCAGTTTACAAGAAAACTCCAAGAAAAAACAGAATTAATGCTGATTTTATTTTTTTCCCCTCAGACAACAAACCTTATCTGTGAATCTGTGACAGTATGTGAGACTGATTTTATCACTGCCATGCATACTATTTATTCAAAAGTGATGTTCTTACAGTTTATGCTGATCTTGTACAGTAATAGCAATGCTGAACAAAATGTACAATGGTGTGTTTAAACAATGAGAATGCATGACTACACATGGATTATTTATCACCATCCGATATTGTTGAAAACAGATTAAATGTGCAATAAATTATTCAGAATGTCGCTTGTACTTGGTCATAAAGTGTATTTCAATGGAAGCACAATCTTCACTGTTCTAATAAATGTGCACTGTGGTTCAATCTGTCGCCTTGTGTGTTGCCATTTCAGTCTCAAGAGTAGCTAAGACAGCATTCCTGACATATCTGAGGTGAAACTGAGAAACTTGTCACAATGAGGAGAAAAAAAAAAAAAAGTGTTAACACAGAACTTCTGTAACATGATACTATGATGTGAAGAAAGTATTTTTACCCCCCACTCTGTCAAACAATGCGATCAGTCTCTTGTCAAGAGTCAAGTCAATGCTCATACACATGCATAAATAAGCCTTGGCTACAGTCAGCAGCCACACAGGGTCATGGATTACTTTTCACTGTGCGTCTTTCTCCTGTTGGTGTTGCCAGCTCTCAATAATGGTGAGTAAAACATCACTTAATTTAACTGTTTAATATTAAATGTGTTAATGTGGTAAAGTCATGATATCTTCAAATTTTTCTCATAAAGCAAACAGGTATAATTAAGATACAGCAAACAAACTGTTGAAGTTTAACAATGATTTGACTATTGATCTTTGATTAGATCATTTAAATACTAAATGACTCAGTTGACTAGATTATTACAAAAAATAAGGGTAAATAATCCAATGCTCACAAGTGTGTCTCTGTCAAAAAAAATTGCCCCTGCTGGACCAGGTTGTCAAATCACTGACTTGAGTTTATTAGAGACAAAGTAAACAGCATCCACCTGTCACCATGTTGCATTTTGGTGAGGGGTCATTTATCAGTGCTAATTGTACTGACTTCAGTGTGAAAAATGGATATGGATATTATATACCGTGCGTCATTGTCCACACAAAGAGCTCAGTCCTTGAACGAGTATTTGCCTTTTTAAGTGTCTATTCTTAATCTTTCATCAAACCTGGAGCCTAAATTTACTGTTAACTTACTGTTGTAGTGGAGTGGATGTAGTTGTCTGAAATCTGTTTCACATCTTACAAGCAAGACTAAAATGCATTATTGCCCACTTATCCTGTACCAGACAATTCATCCATGACAATGCTCAAAAATGTTTTTCTTGAATTCTAATGAAATGATGTTGTCACTGTCCCTTTTAAATTTCTAGCTCAAATAGCGGTTCCCACTTCCAGCCTAACAGGTAACATCCACAATACAACCCTCCCTGTTCCCACACTCCTCTACTGCAACATATTCTGCCTCCATCTCTCCACCCTGCAATGACTAGCAACATTCCGCTCACTTAGCTCAGCTCCATCCACCCGAGAAGCATCAAACATTTCTACCACTCTCATCCTAATTTGGAATGATGCTTGCCAACCTGTCCCCAGACCCTGACTGCTCTGCTGGGCAGCCACAAAATACCTCTCAGACTCCTCAATCTGGAGACTCTCAGCTACAACTACAATTAAATATCTACACTACCTGCTGTAGAACAAGATGTGTTAGTCATTTTCTTCATTGCGGTTTGGTAAATAATCATGATATTGTAAGTGACCAGAGTGATCTTAAAATAACACGTGACTGTGTGCAGTGTAGATCTTGTAGTTTCACTCCAACAGCTATGTCGTGTGTGCTCCAGGCTGTGCAGGTCCACCAGTGCTGTGCTGCTCTGGTAAAAACAACACTTGTTCAAGGTTGATTCAGTGTTTCTGTGACGAGTTTTGCATCACAACCAACGACTGCTGTGCTGACTACAGGTCAACCTGCACATGTAAGTTAGAGTGAACGCAAAAAATTAGAATACATTTTCAAGCATTTAGTGTATAACATTTATAATGCAAATCTTTGTCTTCTACAGCTTTGACCACCGCACTGCCAAGCATATCCAGCACATTAAACAGCAGTACTACATCTACAATGGCAACTTTGCCTTCCACGGTCTCTTCACTAACAGCACCCAATACAAAAAGCAGCAGTACAACATCTAGACCAGCAGATAACAGCACAACTTTATTAGTCTCTGGAACAACAGCACCAAGCAAAACAAACAGCAATACTACCCCTACATTAGCAGATGTCACAACAACTTCAGCATCCACGGTCTCTAATACTACAACACCCAATATAAAAGGCACCTCTACGACATCCACACTGCTGGATGCGAACACAACTCCGGCATCCACAGTCTCTGTTACTACAGTAACCATCCCAACAGGCAGCAGTACATCTTCACCAGCAGATAACAGCACAATTTCATTAGTCCCCATTCCGACAGCACACAGCACACAAAGCGGCAATACACCATCTGCACTAGCAAATATGAGCACAACATCCCTATTAGCAGTCTCTACTACTGCAGCACACAGCACAACCAACAGCAATACAACCTTGATGCTGAATATCAGCACAACTACCGTATCCACACTCTCTGATACAACAAACAGTAGTATACCTACACCAAGAGATGCTTCATCTGCAATCTCTGCTACTATAGCACCCAGTACAACAAACAGCAGTACTACCTCAGATTTAGAATACCCTGTGTCTCTTACTACAGCACCCAGTACAACAAACAGCAGTACTACCTCTACAGCAGCAGATATTAGCTCAGATTCAGAATACCCTGTCTCTCTTACTACAGCACCCAGCACAAAAAGCAGCAGTACACCTACACAGACAGATATCACCACATCGTCACCTTCCACCATCTCTTCAACAACAGCACCCAAATCAAAAAGCAGCAGTACTATATCTGCACTAATGGAGGTGAGCACAACCTCAAAGTACGTAGTGTCTTCTACTGCAGCAACCAGTCAAAAAAGCAGCAGTGCTACATCTACGCCAGCAGATGGCCACTCAACCACAGTCTCTAAAGCTACAGGTTGGTCATTACGATCAAGCTATAAGTGATAATATCTATAAATTCTATTATATTGTTTGAATTTGGGCCAACAATGATACTCAGTTGATTACTCGTTTCCTTTGGCATGGTAACACCTCAGACATTTAACAGTTTCCTTGTACTCCCAGCAGGAACAACAGTGACAGAAACCAGGATGACTCTGGGTGCTCGTAGTGTCACATCTTCACCAGCAGATGGAAGCAAAGTTGGAGTTTCTAACAAAAACACAGCTTCCCAGACCACACCCAGCTCAAATGAAGGTATGGTCAGTTACATGGACTTTAGCACTTCAATGATGCAGTTACCAATCTGCATGATAAATGACTTTTTTTTTTTAGATTACCAAACCCTGACTATTCACCTAAAAGCTTCTGCTTTAGCCCATGAGGAAAATGAAGATGTGATTTCAAAGGCTGTATCTAATGCAAGTACAACAACCTTTATGTTGCAGTATCAAAAAAAAAAAAAAAGAAAAAAAAAACACTTACATTATACACACATTTATTGCTAATCAATGAGTGTCTTCTTTCATACAGTTTCTGTCCCAGGCCTTTCTCCAGCAATACTGTAAAGGCTGCACTTTAACCATCAGACACATCAAATCCACCTGAGAAATGGCCTATGCTTCAGCCAGACAACCAGCAGTGGGATCTTGGGGATTAAGGGATTTAAGATTCCTTCACTGTCAATCGTTCAGAAAGTTTTTAACGGGAGGTGATTTATATACAGAGGTCTCCTTTCCAAAAAAAAAAATGAACCCGATGATTAAATCTAGCGAAAAAAAAAAAAAAAAAAAAAGACTAAAAAGCAGTTTCACACTAAAAATCAGTGTCTGAGTCAATGTTCGGTGGGCACAGGACATCAAGTGGAGCCGAGAGCTGAACTGCCGCAACATTTTCTCAGCGTTTTTCTGATAACTTAAGATCAAGACGCCCAATGACTTAAGTCCTTCATCCGGCTAAAATATAGTTAAAAATGACCAAGATCTTAAAAAAAAAAAAAAAAAAAAGGTATTGTAAAAATGTATCTTAATACTGGATTTAAAAAGTCAAATTTGACTGCTTCTGGCAGACAACCACAATGCTGATGCAAGCATGAAGGAGATATGACACCAACAGGCGACCAAATGAAGCAAATCATTACCTTGATTAAAATTACTAGGTATGAAAATTGATGGAAACCTTTGGGGTAATGTAGGTACACAACTCAACAAAAATCCACTAGTAAGTCTAGTTGTTTTTAGACCTTTAATGTAGAAAAGATACATATGATACCTTTAAATCTAGATAAACCATTAGAGAACCACATTCATCATCACTATCTGTTGTGCAGCCAAAAACATGATAAAAGGTGGTGCTGTCTGGTTGGATGGTGTCTACAAATGGTGAATACAACACTTCAATTAAAAATGGTAGATTAGGGAAGAACTTGTGTGGTGCAGAACAAAAGTGTGTTCTTTTGCAGCTCATCTCCACAGTCCCACAGGAGTTCATTCTACAGAGAGTCTGTCTTATCATATTGTGTCCAAAAATAATGTAATTTTAATGCCAGTTGATGGGCAGGTGTCCTGCTTAATCCTCACTGTGTTAAATAATTTGATGTGATTAAATGTGTGTCACCTTTAATCTATTCACTGGAACTACTACAGCATTCCTTAAATGTCTGCAGGCTGTAGGCATAACCCATTGGTGACTCGCTAAGGAAATAAAACATTGTTGGGATCTCTTGTAATGGAGAAGGTATTCAATTTATTTTGTAACTGGGATCATGTACGTCAGAAGTGTGCCACCGTTAACCATACAAAGTCATGCATTTTACTCTGTGGTGGTCCTAGTGGGTTTACTTCTCTACAGTGGTGAGTTAAATATTGTATTCAAATGTGTTATGTAAAGGCTATGCACGCTTTAACAACTCTTGACAAAGCACATGATGATGACGACGATGACAACAGAGGGTTTAGTGCAAAAACAATGTCAATGACAATGTCTGAAATGTTTTCATGAAAATTGCTGCGCTCCATCTGGGGATGATCCAGAAGAACCATCACATGTACAACAAAGTAAAAACAAAGCAAAAGGCTGTATTATCCTTGTATTATTTTCTTGTTATCGGTAACATACAAACTTTTAAAAATGTTACCTTTTCTGTTTACTGGATTGACCCATTTTTTGTGAGCTTGTTTAGTGCGTGTCCCTGAGTCTGTAATTAAAAATCATATCCACTGCCATACTTTGAACAAGCATTTGCTTTTTTTTGGTGTATGCTGTGAAGAGTCTATCAAGCCTGGAATTGGTTGGGTTGAGGTGGATCTATTTGTCTGATGCCAATCTGTTTTCATGTCACAGGTCTACTTAACGCAATGACTGTCTCTTTATACATAGTTTACAAAGCAGTTTTCAATTAATCTAGTTTCTCCTGATCTCCCCTGGTTTTCTGTGGCTGAGTCACTATAAAAATATGCAGAGGCAAAAAAAATGCTTGACTCCTCCACTTGAATGTAAGTTGAGGAAATTACTATGACTACATTATTCACAGTTGCATATGTTTGTTACAGTGCCAGCATATTTACCATTCCTATGTGCTTGTGGAAACTTTTCAATATCTGAGAACAGATGTGGTGTCTGAAACATCAAGGGTAAGTCTAACATGCACTAATTATGCAAGTATTCCTACTACATGAAAAGTATAACTACACAGAGCAGAGAAGATCAATTCAACTGATGTACAATATAGATTACAGTATCATATTAAGCAAATGGAGAACTTAATTAGTTTCTTCACTGTGTGCTGTAGCTGGGTTTATCGACAGACACAATTACATGAAATAAGACGTACACAGGGTAGATTAAACCAGAGTCACAGGGAGTTCTATACTGTGGTCCATAATAAAAGTGTAGGGCATGTAAGGAAACTGGTTTGAGGTGTGCACAAAATCTAACATGCACAAAAAAAAAAAAAACACCAAGAAAAACAGTCAGTAGCAGTCCAGCTGTTGGCACATATTATAATGTAGTGTTTCATGACATGAGTGGCTATAAGTACAGTATAGATAGAGCAACACTCAAAGTAATGTCGTGTGTAATGTAGTTTCTTTGCATCAACCAAAGCAAAATACAGTCTTACAGTGTCTGCACCAGCCTTTGACATTACAAATTCACCATTTAAATGTCCACTTTTGAGCAGATGCTTTCGCAGCTTCCAAGGTCCAGTGTTAAATAATTATTTTAGACGTTGTGCCTCCATTTAATTGAAGGGGTTGTTTTGTTTTTTAGATTGACAGATTTATTCTGTAATCATTTTTTCTGCTTTGTTTACAGTATGAAAAACATTTGCCTTGAAACATTTTATTGACATAGATCACAGCTTTTACATTGCAGGTGGAGATGCTGTGCTGTGTGTGGAGGATGGGTCAGTCAGACTGACACTGGAGGACGTATTGATTCTCCCCACTGGCGCAAACAATGCAACAGTGCCATCAAGTGATGACAATAGAAAACAGCAAGACACATTAAATCATTCAGTCCATTAGAACAAATAAGAATTGAAAAAGAAAATAGATGAAGACAAATTAACTGACAGGAGAGATGGTAAACCTAGATAAATATGCAATACATATTACAAATCTGAATAGTTTCAATAGTTTTCTAATTATAGATTAAATTAAATTATTGAAATGAAATTGGTCCCTTACTATCACAGAGAAACCAAAAATAATATCTTTGAAGGACAAGTTGTGGGGTAAGAAATCATGTTTGAATGCTCACGCCAACAGAACATGTTTATGGAGATCAGGAATACGATTACAACATCAGCTTTATTAAGACATTTAAAAACCCTACTCACAATATATAATCTGCAACATCCCTTGCGATGATATATATCAGACGTGAAACTAGCGATGCATTTAGGTGGTGACATACTCATTAACAATGCAAATCACATGGCAACACAGATACACAAAACTCAAAAAGTCCCTGCTACTAAATCATCCAACACAACAAGCAGCAATGCGACATCTAAAATGAATGGCTTCGAGCACCACTTCAGCATCCACTGTTTTTGGATCCTAGAGCTGAAACCAACAGCTCCACTACAACTACACGAGTAGATGGGAACTCGGCCTCAGTGTCCACAGTCTTGTCATGGCCCCTACAGCATCCAACAACACAAGCACCACAGCAGCATCTGTACTAGTGAATGCGAGCACAACTTCTATGACCCCAGTCCCTTCAACTACACCACTCAGCATTACAAACACTAGTACTACACCCACACTAGTCAATGGCAGCATAGCTTTATTATCCACAGTGACTGCTACAAGACCACCCGGCATAGCAAACAGAAGTACTACACCTACACCACTAAATGGAAACACAATTTCATCATCCACAGCTTGTTCAAAAATTCACTTTTACCTTCACAAAAGCTACATCTTCAAGGTTCATGTCACTGCTGAAAATGTTACCCATCTTTGTAAAAGGTATTTGTCCATCAGATTCTGAGTTAACAATGATTCACGGTGATTCAGGAAGTCTTTTTCTTTTTTCCCCCTTAGGCTCTTACTGCCACTACTCCAATAACACTAAAGAATTGTTACATTTTCCTTGTTCTCATAGCAGGGATCACACTGACAGAAATCAGTAGGTAGTGTTGCATTTTTAGCAGCAGATGGCAACATATCCACAGAGTCCAGGTCAACCATCTCTTAAAATGACAGTATAGTCTATGGTCTAGTTCACAAGGTATATCTTTTTGGCACTTGCTGTCCTATCAATCTGGATCACCATATTCCTGTCCATCGTTTAAGTCATCATGAAATTGTTGTATTAAGTCTACTAGCCCTGTGCTGCACATATATCATAATGTGTTGATCTGTTTGAAATTAAATGACTTCTGTCCTGACAACAGGTTGACCTGCTCACAACACAAGTAAAGGATTAGGGCTACAGCAATTCTATCATTTGACGTGTATGTTTAGTATAAGTCAGGTTTGACTTTGAGGTTTTGAAATAAGTTTTAAAATTTATTGCGTAGATCTTTCATGATTACAAATTCTACTACTTCACTGCCAAGTAGACCCAGCACAACATCTACATTGTTTGCACTATTGAACATGAGCACAGATGGCTTCACAAATTCAGCATCCAGTCTCCATAGCTAAAGGCTGGTCATTATGGCCATCTATCCTGAAGTTAGATCAAAAATTCAAATTTGAAAAAAAAAAAAAAAAAAATCCTGTGACAAAACATCCATTTTTTATGTCACTGCTACATAGTGGACTATGACTGATGTAACAGTTTGTCCACGTTAAAATGTCTCAATGCACGTATCAAATACATGACTTATTCTTATCTATGTGCTTAGGATATATAAATAAATAGCCCACAAAGCCTGGAGTATTACTTTGATAACTCATTTACAGTACAACTTAAGAATGAATTAATTCCCACAAGCATAGCAGATATTATGACAACAATTATAACAACTATACACACAAGGAGTTAAGAACAGACAGAAAGCCATCTGGAGAGAAAAGAAAGCCGCTAGCAAGAGACAGAGAGTAATTAACATATTTGACTCACATTGTTCGACATGGACATCCAGTCTCCTGTCTTTCATGGAGGTGTAGTGGCCAAAATCTGTGTCATACAGCTGCACATGTTCCTGGTTGTTGGTTATCAGAACTCCTCATATCCTCTTTCCATCGCTGGTACCGTCGGCTAATATTTGGAACAATGGAAAACAAACATAATTTAGCAGCTGAATAATGTTAACTTTCTGTTCTTTATCACAAGGCGATTCGAGTGCGATTAATTGCTTTACCAGAAATAAATATGAGCAAACACTGATCCACAACAGCTGCTGGGGAGGCAGAGGCATATTCAGTGACTTTTTACATTTTGTTATTTTGCAGTCTTATGTTGAAATCATTTAATTTATTCAATGTACAATGCTAGCACACACGCTGATGACCATGCCACTCATTTATTGCAGGTTATGATACCCCTACATGAAGGTGTGGTTTCTATATAAAAGAAACAGAATATGTACAAAAGAATAAGACATAATAAAACAATATGACCTACATACAGTGCAAGAGTAATGTGATGATAAACAACACAAATGAATAAATGAGAATACAGTCTTTATGACTATCAGAACATCAGGACTAACAATATCTTGGCTCACACCTATTTCTGAGGTGACCTACACAGCTTTTAATAAAGTTCAATAACGGTGCAACTGCCCTTCCGCACACATAAACCACTGCCATAACATACAGAAACAATTAACATTTCAATGGCACATACACAACCATATAACTGAAATATTATCAGGGATTACATGTAGTGACTAGCTTATCCCCTGAAAGCTAGCTGCCAGGGGAGGCAGCTAGCTTGCCCCCAAACACAGAACAATAGCACAATTTTTCCACATGCACAAACTTGAATTTCTCATGCATATTCATTTTACAGGTACACAAGTGTTGATTTAGAACTGCAAACATTTGGATTGTTTGTGAACATCACTTTACAAGCTCAAAAACATTTTGACCCTAATTTGAGCCTATGTACGTATGGGATGGAATCATGTGCATGACTTACCATTTCTTGCTGGTTGTGGGAGACGATAATGTCTGGTACAGGTCTGAGTTGGATTCTGATATCCCTATGAAAACACAATTGTATTAAATAAAATTACTTTCCCTCGCAGGGCAAACAAGGACATTTTAAGCAGCTCTCGCCTATGAAATGTTTTTGAAGCATTCTAAGGACTTAACATCCATTTAAACCTCATTTAGCATATACTGCAAGAAAATGAGACTGACAAACTGAAGAAATTATATCAGTGGTGAGGTAACATAAAGACACTGAAAGATGAAGTGCTTTTGTCAAAATCTGTATAGAAACAAAGCAGAAAACTGTCAAATTTGGTGCTCAGATTCCCACAAAGTGTGTGACACTGATGTTACAAGTAGAATTTTGACCCTATTGTTGCACCTGAATCTGACTGGACAATCCACTCACATAGCAGAGAACAATTCGAGGGTAGGTGGTTGTTATCTTCATCTCTCTCGCCTTAGATCCTGAGGCTCTGGAGGAAGCGGTTCTTCGTGGGACTGAGGGCAGACTAAACACTACACTGACTCACAGCATCTAGTGTCACAAAGTGGTATTACAACACTGGACGAGTTGGGGCTAGCTGGTTAGCATTCCAATCTCAGTAGATATCTCTGAAATACAAGAAATGTCTGGGTCATTACATCATCACTGTGGCTCCTTCACACACTGATGCTAGTGTTAGTTCTTTCTTTTTTTAACATTTTAAAGTAAAATTCTGGCCAGATCTTACACATTGCACCCTTAAGCAGCCCTTCACAATACAATATTCGGAAACATTCACTTTTACTTAACATTTGTCCAAGCACAACCACCAGAGGTGACATTTAAAAGTAAACAACAGTTTGAGATGTCTTCAAAATGTTTGCTGCACACCAAATTTCTCTGCATAGAAAACAAAACAATTGATTAGTTATTTCCTAATAAAAATGAATAGTGCTTTTCCCCCAAACAAATTCCAGACATGTTCTTTGCCCACATTGACTACTCAATTTTTACACGCAAGTTAAAATAAAAATATTGAGCCTAATTTTACTCATATTAACATGTGATGCATTGAAAACATTTTGATTTATTTTACAGTAATTACTAAAGGTCTAAGTGTATGCTTTGAATATAACATACAATCACCAACGTACTGTTCACATGAACCATCAAGAATTTGAACCTTTGCAGGAAATACTTTGCTGAGAAAGTAAACTCAAAACCTACAATGCCGTTGGACTTACCTCAGGTACAGGGCATTTGATTTCTACGTGCAAACAGGGTGGGTGAAGTTTCCTGCTTTGCTGAGGTCTGGGGTTGTTCCAAAACCGGCGTAATGAAGAGACAAACCGAGGACTGTACACTGAGGCTTCGGTTTACTGCGGCAGACTCAGGGGAGGCAAGTTTAATTGAACACAGGTGAAACACATTAGGGCGGGGCAGACAATCAACAAGGAGGGAAATAGGACAAAGAAAGGAAGTAAAGTGGTAAAGTAAATTAAGTAACCACAAGACACATAAGGGGAAATTATATAAAAATAAAACAGGAAATGAATGTCCAAACGTAAGAGTCCTAAAAGTGTTCAAACATAAATAGTCAAACAAGCTCCAAAAGAGTATGTATGAAAACTTGCTGCATCTCTTTGTTCCCCAGTTAACTTTTTTTTTTTTATGCTGTTGTCATTCATATTATTCTGGGAAAAACTTGGCCGAGTCTGGGCGAGAGATCCCACGATAAGAAATGCAGTACGACTGGTGATCCGAGTCCAACAACCCACAACCGAGCCTGAAGTACACCACACGTGCCACACTCGACCCATCGCTAGTTCCGCCACAATGAATGGCGTTTATTAATTTCCTGCTATTTCCCCCATGCTCACCCTTCTTTTAGATACAGGATAGAATCCGATTACATGAATGCTCTTTTATTAGATGACACATTTACAAAACATGAGTACTGAAAGAGTTCAGAAAAACAATCAACGGATGTTGAAAGTTCATAAGCAGCAGCAGAAATCTATAAACTGCAGCAGTATGTGAAGGTAAAACAGCAGCTGTGTATGAAGTTCAGTTAATAAATTATAATCACACTAAACATATAGTTCATTCATCTGAAAGCAATTTTTACTAAATTAAATGTTTAAATGTCACATGTTATTCCTGTGCCCAAGGACAGTTAAGCCTGTATTTGGAAACATGCATCACCTGATGCTAAAGCTAGAAATCAGAGAGAATCCTCAAACACAAGGGGCACTGACTTTGTTTTAGTACCAGTGGATGTGTATTCCATTAAAATATCAATTAAGTGTCACAAGTGACAAATGAAAATATGGAATACAGGAATTGCATTACTCTTTTTAATTGAACCCTCCCACATTAAGAGCTGTTGGGTGCAAATGATGAATTGTCAAATGTCATAATCTAAATATGTCAATGGCTTGTTTTGCTCATTCCTACTGAAGTTATATAACTGAAATTACTTTGAGCCAATGGGGGAAATAAGATATCTTGCTAATCCCATATTCTACAGTAGCTGTGCAGTGTACCTCCTAACAGGCCTCATGCGGATTTTAAACTGGATATATACTTTGATTTGAAACATTCAGTTTGGTGTACGACATTACACAAACATTTTATGGCCTCGTGGCATCGTTCAATGTTATAGAGCAAACTGGGATGACGTTGCACATTTTAAGGTTCTCCCTTTGGATTCTAACTTTAGAGGAGAGTGCTGCATGTTCACAAATGTTGACCAAACTGTTCTGGGGCACAGGAATAAGAAATGTGAATTCTTAAAAAGAGTTGGATTCTCCTTTAAATGCACAATCCATGAGTATAAACATGTTCCAACCTCAAAGCATCTGATGCAGAAAAATAACAGACTAAAATCATAAATTAATTCATTATTAATTAAATGATTTAAATAATTAATAATTAAATTAAAGTCATTATAGAAGGCTATTGTGGACCAATGCAAATGTATTGTGTGTTCTAGGATTACACTGGACTTGACTTTATGAATATAAGCAGCAGTCATGTGACCCCACTTCCCACAGTGTGCGTTTTTATTTATGTAAAAATTAAAAAGAAAATGAAGTAATCCCATTTGCATTTTTATTTTCATTCTCATACTCATGTGGGCATTCTATGACCATATTGAAATGAAAATTGAAAAGCTGCTGACAATTATTTTTCAAAGACTTAACCAGCTCTACACTGACAATATTCAAATACAGTAAGCAAGCAGCATCCACAGTCCATGGCGTTTAAGTTTACATGTCACTACACTCTTTTGGAGTCAAAATGAAAATGAAAATGCAGTCAGTCCTCTCATCAAGGCAGGTCATCAGTGATGATGTCACTTCGTTGTCACTTTGTCTGACTGGAGCAGTGGCAGCAGCTTGTTTTACCGGTGCATGTACGAATCCGTGTTTTATATCAATACAACTCAATGGAAATGACCAGAGATAAGATTTAACTTGACTTTTAAATGTATTACAATAAGTGATAAGATGCTAAGAGACAGGAGTCTGAGTAGTTATTCTGATCCCAGTTCACAGCAGAGATGAAACCAACTGTTGTTACCAGTGCATATATATATATGTGTGTGTGTGTGTTTTATATATACACCTCATTTCTTCTTCTTTCCTTCGTTCTTTTCCTCCCTTTCTGTTTCACTCTGCCCTTTCTACTCTCTTCTTCACTCTTCAAATCCAGACTTCCTCTTCTGTCCTCTTCTCACCCGCTCTTCACTCTTCTCCTGGTTCATCACATATTGTCCTCCTCTCTCCTTCTCTTAACTTTAGCTTTTCACTCCTTTCTCTGTCAATGTTAATCATTACCTATCAGTGAAACAGGAGCAAATTTGTCACAGGAAGTAAAAAAAAAATCAAATAACAATGTACAGTAGTTTATTTATTTTGGCAGAGGATGAGCTCACTCTTGATAGTAGTGTAGGGTACTGCTGGCCACACTTCCTACTCATACAAAGCCATGGACTGGTTAGCACTGCACTTTCTGCTTTTGGTGGGTTTGCTGTCTCTCTACAATGGTAAGTAAAACTGCATTTAATGGAGGTCATTTATCAGCACTAATTGAAAAGTTGAGAAATTATCCTCTCAAAATACTGTGCTGCCTTACCAACTCAGACCAAGATTAGGATGAAGCTACATCACTGCCTACTTTCACCGTTCTATACTGTTGCTTCCATACCAGTTGCCTCTACTATAATCCTGGACAAGGGCTCACCGTGAATGTTGTTTTTTCTAAACAATGATGTAATCATGTAAATTTCTATTTTCACTTTATAGCTCAAACAACAGCACCTAATACCAGCCAAACAGGTCATGTCAACACCACCTCCTTCAGCCTTCCAAACTGCATCCACACTATTGGCTGGCTCATCCTAGATTGGGTGGCGAAGTTTGATTTGACAGAGCCCACAGCCTTATTAGACAGCTCTTACTTTATTAATAGACCTCAAATTATATGAAAGAATTATTGTTTTACCTCTATAACAATACTCTGTGTCTCCCAGGCTGTGCAGGTCCTTCAGTGCTGTGTTGCTCTGGGCAAAATAACAACTGTTACAGGGGATGTTTCTGTGATGAGGCCTGTGTGGTATTCAGGGACTGCTGTCCTGACTACAACTCCACATGTGCACAATGTAAGTGAAGGGGAACTTAATAAATCAAAGGTGCAGGGCTTCAAGCATTCATCTGCAAGTCAGTTTCAGGAAATAGCTGTGCCATTCAAACCTTTCTTCTTGATTGCAGCTTTGACTACTGCGCTGCCAAATGGACTCAGCACAACAAACAGCAGCACTACATCTACACCAGTAGATGGCAGCACAGCCACAGCACCCACAGCCTCTGATACTACAGCAATAAGCACCAGAGAAACGCCAAGAGATGATGGCATGACTTCAGCATTCACAGTCCCCACTGCTACAGGTTGGTAATTAGGATTTTTATCCTTTCAAAACTGCACATTTGCTGAAACACATTTTTTCTGTTTGCTAAAAATGTGTTCCAGATTTTGTCAAATGTATGTTTGTCCGCAGGGTTAGTAATAATCCTCAGGAGTGATGTTAGTGATGTCTTGTACTTGTTGCAGGAACCACACTGAGAGAAGCCAGAACAAGTCTGGATACTACTAGTGTCACGTATTTACCAACAGATGGCAGCACATCCACGGTTTCAGAGCAAAAGCCAGACCCCAGATCCACCATCAGCACAGATGAAGGTAGGTTACAGTCAGTGGCACATTTGTCTAATTCAATTATGTAGTTAACAGTACATATTCTCCTACATTCGCTCCTCTCCTTCAGATGTCTTAACAGCAATTGTTCACCTGAAAGTCTCAGTTTTAATTTGTGAGGAGAAAAATGAAGATGTGATTGTGGAGGCTTTATCCAGTGTAAGTAGAAAATCTGCAAATAAGCTTCATCAAGTTACAGTATCACAAGAAATCAAATATCAATCCATTCTAGACTGTATACCATTTACTTACTTACTTACTTACTGTGTGTGTGTGTGTGTGTGTGTGTGTGTGTGTGTGTGTGTGTGGTTTCTGTCTGTTCTCTCAGTTTGTATCTCAGGCCCAAGCCCTTTTCCTGCAGAGCTGTGAGGGTTGCACCCTGAAGATCAGACACATCAAACCCACCTAAAACAATCTGCCATTGGAAGCATCTGTTTGGTTACAGCTGTAGTGGAAAAAATAGATTGCACAACTCTTATTATGAGAATTGTTGAATGACTCCTCCTACTTCAAGCCCTAGGATAAAAAAAAAAAAAAGAGGACTAATGAGGACTATCTGGTGAGTGTTTCTAGGACAGGCTGCTGCAAACAGCATGAATGCAGTGTTGTTAGGTAGGATCTGTGACCCCCGCACTTCAAGGGAGGAGGATGAGACAAAAATTTAATTATGAGGCAAAAAGAGGAAACAGGTCCACATGGCCTCAGGGACCGGCATAACCTCCAGGAGCGGATAGTTCAAATTAGACCAGCATTGTCAGCCCACACCCACCTTTGACCCTGGAGATTTAATTGCACAAAAAAAAAAAACTTTACTGTAAAAGACTTTCTTCCTTCTTTACTGTCTTTCTACTCGCTTGTGCGTCTGCGTGATGATCGGAGACGTGGATCATGCTCTACCTGCCCAGCTGCCAGCCTGCTAATCTGAAACGTCCTCCCCGAATGTAACTTTAGCGATGTGTGGTGCAAATCAGAAGCGTGTGTTCTCTGTAAGCTCCTCTCCACGATCCCGCTGCGCAATTGAAGTTAATTCTACAGAGTGAGTCTCGGGTTCACGTTTCGCCACAGCTTTGTAAACGTAGATCATATGGGGTCACCGAGAGGTTGGAGCGGCCCTGTAGCTGTGCGTCGAGTCTCCAAAGATCAGTTACAATGTAATGGCAAAGGAATGTCGCTATTGCACGGAGCTTTGGCTCTAATTAGAGCCAATTGGAGAGTGGGATGTCATTTTATTTTATTCAGAAACATTGTTTGCGTGCTAGTACATTTTGTCTGCATATCCCTTGGCTACTGTTGAAAGTGCTGGTTGACGCTACAGTATGAATTCAAATTATTGTATTTGTAAGAGTGAAATTACACAACCTAATGTATATATCCAGTTTCAAATAAACAGTCCAATATAAATGCTTGTAAATAATTGAATCTTAATGCTGTAAAACAATGTAGAATCTTAATTTAATTTGTTCAGTATGTATGTTGAGTATGTTGAATTTATAGAATTGAAAAGCCAGTGTCAGGTCAATACTCTCTTTCTCTCACACAGACACACACACACATACACACATACACACAGTGTCCATATTGTCCACACCATCGGTCTGTTGAGGTATCCCTGGTTCCCTGTGGTGTGTGCATGTCGAAGGCCCCGGTGTTATTGATCCTGATTGGGCCTCACAGGAGGAGATTCCGGCCTGCCATTGACCCACAGTTCTCCATGTTTCCACCCTTCTCTCAGATCATCAGAGGCAGCTGTCTCCTCCTGCCGGCCGGCCGGCCTGCTCGCGTGAGATTTCTGATTGTCAGATGGAAAAGGGGGAAAAGGGGGGAAAATGAACTTACTACAGGTTTTGCAAAATCACTAACAGGTCTTGCCTGAGTAGGCTGCACTGACGTTTTTCTGGCTTGGTGACTGTCAAAACATCCCCCCATGCGTTCATACTCTCCCTCCTCCTCCTAAGAAAGCCTGTGGCTCACAGGCTGCTCTCCTCTTCAAAGTAAAAGTTCTCTGCCATGCGGCCTGTGTTGAATTTTTGTGTTGACGACTGCCCAGTACTCATGAACTCCTCGTAGGGGTCCTTTTTCTCCTCGTCGCTGCCTATGAAGCATTTGAAAAGCGTCATGGCAAGGAAGGAGTAGAAGCACATGACAAACAGGATGTAGAAGTAAGCATTGTCATAAGTCTCCCTAGAGCTGGAGACGGCGGATACTGGACTGGTGCTGGACAGAGGGCTTGCTGTGCTGCTGGACACAGTGGCGTTGATTTGGTGCCCACTGATGTCTGTACCAGTGTCCTCCAGAATCCGCTGGCATCTGGAGAGCAGAGAGAGCAGGAGGGTCCGGTTCATGAGTTTCATATCAAAATGGATAGAAAAGAGACTGAGCAGAAGATCTTGATGGAGGCAAAGAAATATCAAACAAAAATTAATAGAGAAAAAGGGACCAGAGCAACTGAGAGGACTACAGATGGAAAGTGTGAGAGGCAGGCACTCACCGCTTTAGGAAAGGCACGCTGTGAGTCATCCACCCACTCTTCAAGGGACTTGATAAGGTGGTATTTCAGAGATAAAGCCCACTCCCTTTCAGCCCTATTGGATGCAGCCAAAATATCATGAAAGCACAACTATGAGCTCCTTTAGAGAATGATTTCTACAGACTTGTTGGTCATTTTGATCAGAAATGAATCTGAATCAGTCACACACTCTGAAATTGCAATTCTCCCAGGACATTCTGGCTCAAAGTATTTTCCAAACCTCCCTTTTAACTCTTTTTCCTATCTGAAACTTTTTTTTTTTCAGCCTGTCTTCTTTGTGCTTTCTTCCTTCACTTTCAATTTGGGGGCTTGGAAGCTGCAGAGACACTTGGATTGTTGTCAGCTCCGGTCAAGTAGTCTACTCATTTCAAAGAGTGTTGGGGTCAGAGGTTAAGTTGTCTCCAGTGTGTTGCTGCTTGACTGACACTCCACTCCAAAGCAACCTCTTTGGCTTTTTCACTCATTGTGTCTTACAAGTTGAGCACTTGTAAAAAAAAAAAAAAAAAATAAAATAAAAAAAAAAAAAAAGTTTGTTGAAAACAAAATAGTGAAATGTGATCCTGCCTTGATCTTATCATGTTGGACACACAAACTGAGCAGAGACATGCAAACAAATGTGCTAACACACAGATACATGCAAATGAAAATATATTTAAAACATATTAAAACAAAAAAAATAAACACATTCAATGAATTTGCGTTGATGCTTACATGCTCACTTTAGACTGATACCATGAATGACATGGACAGCTGCATACCTGATCCCTAAACCTCCAGAAGAGAGAAAAAAAAATGACAGGGAGTGATAAAAATGCTCTGCTGATATCTGTAACCTTTTGAGGAGTCTGCCAACTGGGTGAACAGTGTTTTCATTTCTGTTTGGCAGTGAGAGCCAAAACCCCTCTGAACCCTGCACAGCCATGTCAGTGACTGATGTCCCAGTGTGTCTGTGGGCCGCTGTGCTTATATAATTTACAGCAGCTCTGCTTTAGTCATCAAGGGGTGTGAAGGAGCCCACAGGGAGCAGGAATTTGTCCAAAAGGAGTGTTTATGAAAGGGGATATATTTATGATTTAGTGCTCCAGCAGTGTGCATGAGGTGCACAGCTCGCAGACAGTAGGTATTGTCACTGTGTGAATGTTTGAAGTGGAAAGAAAGAAAGAAAGAAAGAACGAAAGAACGAAAGAAAGAAAGAAAGAAAGAAAGAAAGAAAGAAAGAACTTAAACTGCAACAAGACATCCCTCGCTACTCTCAGAGAATCTGGCCAGAAATCAAAAAGAAGACCTCCTACTTTGTTAAATACTTTAATTTTTATTGTATTAACTTGGTCTCCAGTTCAATTCTACTTTCTCTAAATTTAATTTTGAAATGTCCAAAAGTCTTCTTCACACTGCTAGGAAAAGATAAATGCTGAGGGTTTCATTTTTTTTATTATTGTGTAACTTTAAATGTGTCAAATTTAAATGGAATTTATAAAATAACCGTGTAGGTTTTTAATTGGGGAGTGTAAACTGAGGACATGACCTCAGTTGTTGGTCGCTGCAGCCCATAAATGACAACCACTGACTTGTGCATTTTTATATAGTTTATTATAAATAGTAAATAGTGCTGTACTGTACACAAAACTTCTTACAACAAAATCATTTTATGCCAATGTAAATGAAAATGATACAAAAGAAAAAACATGAATAATGACATTGTGTAAGACTTACTTAAGCGCTTAAGAGCACTTATACAAAACGTAAAGAGGAGATATAAAACTTGAACGTCACTAAATAAATAAGAAATGGAACTAATGTTTGCAAGTTCCTGATGAAAACTAATTGAACACATGCAAAAAAAAAAAAAATTAACTGTCAAACTGAATGATGTATTCACTGGCAGCAAATTTTTTTTTTGGCTTAATGACATCACAACTACATTTTCTATTTTTCATCACTTGATGATTTCCCCTGATTGATCAATGCACGCAACCCAAAGTTAATGACATTAAAAAGAGAGAGCATGTTTTTGAGGAAAGATTCCGGGACATTTGATCCGTGTTCATTTACATCACATGAGGTATGAATGTATTGCACTTTCTTTTGGTTGCAGTGGTTTTTTTGCTGTGACTCCACGCGGCCTCGGTTCATGCCTTCCTGGTGGTTTTCCCGGTGTAGTCACATTTTTATCTCCAATGTCTTTTACAAGAATCACATCGATGTACAGCTGATATCATTACCCTAAGACATTGTGATGAAGAGATCCTTAGGAGAACATTGCGGCTGAGCACGAGACGTTATCACTAAGCGGCCTTTTGATAACCATCAGCCATGAGAATCCACCCCTCCCCTATCAAGTTGGCCCCAGAAGCACAGGGGGCTTAAAAAAGTCCGCCTCAACTTGCATCTCTGCCACTTATTACAATAATCAAATACAGAATCTTGAATGTATTTACTCCCCTCTCCCCACCCCTCTTCTTTTCCTCTTTACAGACAACGAACCGTGCTTGGTCCTTGGAGCATGACGTGACGCACGAGCACAAGCGAGTGCCAGGTAACAGGAGAGGCTGCGCCTTTGGTCCTAATTATTCCAGTCAACCCCCTCTATCGCCGTCACTACACCTCCATCTCAAATGGTTCCCTTCCTTGCTGAAGGAGAACACCTCAACCCCTTCACCCATCCAGCCTCTCTCTCTCTCTCTCTCTCTCTCTCTCAGTCCTCGGGGCCTGGAAGGTTTGTCAGAGGCAGAGGGTGGGGGGGTGGGGTGGGGGGGTGTTCTCTGGCGATGACTGTCAGACTGGCCGGGGGAAGCCTCCTGCTCAGGCCATGTTGGGGGCTTCATATAATGAAAGGCACCTGAGGAGAACAAGGAAAGACAGAGGAAGGGTTAAGGAGATTCCTTTTGCATTGTATTCAGTTAGAACTGCTTAAATCCTATAATGGTTAACATAGCAAAAGGTGTGAATTTTGAAGTTAAATCAGAGTGTGACAGGAGGGAGGGGTGAGAGCAGGTGAGAATGGAAACTGGGGTCCAAGGTTAAATAATAAAACAGGTGAAGAGTTCGGGGAATTCTTTGAATTTAATGTGGTTGGCAAAACTAGCCTGAGCCTGGATCTCTGCTCCACTGATCAATAACAACTCTAAATCTGACCTCCAGTGGGACACATGGTTCTAATCCTGGTCTGCCAAAGGCCATAATCGCCCCCTGTTAAAGAGCCCCTTACCTTGCCTTTACACACACACACACACACACACACACACACACACACACACACACACACACACACACACACACACACACACACACACACACACACACACACACACACACACACACACACACACACACACACACACACACACACACACACACACACACACACACACACACACACGTTTACGCGTATACACACACACATTTCACCAAACCCCCAAAAGCTACATGTGGGTCTCTCTCAGGACCGGCTAAATTAATGACATCAAGATGTTGCCACTGATGGGCCAGTCAACATGTGGTAGTGTACCTCAGATCAGCCCCAACAACACGCCGCCCCGACCAATACACTCCCCTCCCTCCTGTCAAACACGCTTTGGGAAGTGGCTCCTTTCATTTGGGCGGCTATCTTTGTTGCATGGGTCATTACATGACTAGATGAGGGTTTGATGGGCAAGCTCATCATACGGGGTCATGAAAGGACAGTGAGTGAAAATGTGTGTGTTGGGATAAGATCCGGACATGCCTCTGCATCAGCCCACGTGGATAGTCCAGTGATGGTAATGTAAACTGAGGTAACCGGGCCACTAGCGCTCTTTAACATACATGTAATTTCAGCACAGTGCTGGGTGATTTGAGAAGCTCGCTCATCAGAGAGGTCGGCGCAATTAACATGGGTTGTGAGTCAGAAAATCTAAACTAAGTAGCTGAACCGGAGCAGGGGTTACAGAAGGACATAACCGCTAATCAATTATATATAATTTATGTTCAAATCTAAAAATTAAAGTCCTTAAACACCCCTAACTCTCTGACAGATCAGCATGAAAACAAATTATTTCCAGCGTACCTTGCTCTGACTGTACTGTCCATACTGGTAAGACGGATGGTGGTCCACGGCGTAGGCTGGGGAGGTGTAGGAAGGTGGGCAGTAAGATTGGGTGCTAGGCAGGGTGGGCATAGTGGGCAGGCCTGGTAGAGCCTCCAGGCGTTGGGAACCGTGACAGCTGGCAGCCATGCCTCCGTTAGGCTCCAAGCCTCCAGTCAGCGGAGAGAGGGCAAAGTCACTCTGGGACTGATGTGGCACTCCACCTGGGTTCAATAGGCCCATCACCTGAGGGGAGAAATGGAGGAAAACTGGGTTATTAGTACTGAATTCAATTGAATATAAACACAAATCCAAAAAGGTGTTCTGGTTTTACCAAGAAATTCTAAATAAAATATACCATCAAGTAAACTTTTTAATGAAAAATACAAAGCCAATTTATTTTTCAAATCTGCTACTCCATTCCACTCCACTCAGCTGGGCTGGAGTGGAGTGGAGCCTCTCTCCTCGTTCATTGTCAGAAATAGAGATCATTCCTTTGCCCTCCTAGTGGTTTCTATTAAAGTTATCGTGTCATAATTTTGGAAGTAGATTAAAGAGGATATTTTCTCTTTTATTTTTCATTTTAATTTTATTTCTCCATGTGATGACACTTGTTGTTTTTGTTATAACTGGAATGGATATAAAAGAAATAAATAATCTAAATCTGACTTTGGCTGCTCTTAATATGGGAATTAATTTCTGAGAATGTGATGAATTTGAAGCAGAACTTCAATTCAGTTGTATGTGTTCTCTGATGTATTGATCTATTCAGAGCAATGCACTTTCTCTCATTCTCTCTCTCTCTCTCTCTCTCTTTCTAACCTTCTGTTGTTGCCCTAAAATCACAAATCACCGTGTCCTCCTGAGGCCAAGGTAAAGAGGCCAAAAGGGTACGTGGGAATGAGGGGTAGGGTGTGTTTGTGTATGTGTCTGAGAGCTACCTATGTGTGGAATTGTGTATATAACAGTAGGCGTGTGTGTGTGTGTGTGTGTGTGTGTGTGTGTGTGTGTGTGGGGTAAGCATTTTTTGCTCTGATGTCAGGGGTGCAGGGGTATCGGTGATACATCGTGAACAGCTGCACATAAGTTTGCGTGAGAAGCAAAGTCATGAAAATGTCTAAAAAATGAAGTTAAGGAGAGTTACAGTCCGTGTAGGAGAACTAAAGCCAAACACCAAACCAAATACCCTTTAAAACAACAAAAATTACTTGGAAAGAAAAATAAACCGAAAAAACAAATAATAATAATACTAAGGCAAAAGAATAAGTAACAAAGAGTGATGTAAAAACAAGACTTTCCCAACTGACAGCCAGCTGGCATACACACGCATGTTCACATTCTGATGTGTCTTTAATGTGTGCAATTTACAGCTGGTGTGTCAGAGTGATCTGACCCCACACATCTGACGAACACAGAGATGTGGCCTACCACTAAATCATTATTTCTCTTACTGCAGGGAATGTGCACACATGCTCCTGCACAAAGTCTTTTATTATAAGAAATATATAAATTCAGTGACCAATAAACCTGCAGAGGAAAAGCCCCAGAGGAAAAAAAGGTTATCAATTAAATCATTAAATTATTGAATTTGTTAAGTTCTTGTTTATAAATAGCAGTTTTCTAGTGGTTTCATACAAACATTTTCTGCTATTTAGTCTTATCGCCTCATGAAAATAAACATACTGTATGATTCTGTTTGTGTATGTGTTTGCATGTGTCTGTATCTTGAGCTACATGCTTATGCGTTCATGCACTTTCTGTCTGCAACTGAAACAGCAGCAGTTTCCGATGGTGTGTCTGTTTTGAGGTTGTTCCGGGGATTAGGTCTCAGGGGGGTGCAAATCCCGGCCGCTCGCTTCCTTGGTGAGAAAGGATTCCTTTGGTATGCACCAGATCAGCAGTGAGACGCCAGGGACCCTGCACCACAGGGAAACCACTGGCCTGACTGCTGTTTTAAAAAGCAGAGCTAACCGCTCAGACAAGAATATCACCTATCTAAAGTAAACCTTATCCGTATCAAAACTCCACGGTGCTCTAATTCTGACCATATCTGGAGTTAAATGAATCCCTGGATCTCCTGATGGACACAGAACAGTCGATACGGTAGCGTAGCTTTTATAGAGAAATTTAGAGTTCAGATGACCAGATAATTCTAGTCAGGATTTAACACAAAATAGACCAAACTGTTTCTATTGGAGAAAACTGAAGCTGTAAAGTTTTCTAAGAGCAAAAAGGTCTTCATGTATTAACTATCAATGTCATAGGATTTAATCAATGCTCATTTCCTCTTCCTTATTAAGTTAAAATCAGGAAATTAATTCTATCCTCATCTGAAGTAGAGAAAACTGTATTGCAATATACATTCAAACAGCTGCAATGAATATATGAATTAAAACAAATTAGCCAACAAAGTGAGTCATTTGCATAAATTACACACTTTGTTACAAGAGGATAGATTACTTCATTCCAATCAATTAAGACACTGGAACGTTCTGTGATTGCAATTCCAGACTGAGAAAACATTCCAGGCACGCCGTCCCTATGCAAGATGAGATGTCCATTCTGTATGGAGCTGCCCAACTAAGGTTAATGCTGAAACCATCCACGAGGCCACAGCACCTTTGGCCTCTTTATTGGAGTTAAAGTCACTTGTCGACCCTGTGGGTGTGTGAACCACAGCCATGCGCTCAGTTACAGGATGGCAGCTACCAGCAGGTTTGCATCCAGTTATGCTTCAACAGAGTGTCTAACTGAAGTGCAATTTACGAGTGAGCGCAGTTGGCTGAGATTAAAACCATCGACCACTGATGCTTGTAGCTCACCGCATGTCATCTTCACTCTCCCTGTCTCTCTATACTTTTATATGTCCAATGAAAATACAAATCCACAAACAATAATGTTTTAAAAGTAAATATGGCGAGTTGTTGAGGAGCAAAAAAACAAATTGTAGTCAGTCACTAGTGTTCATGTATCAAAGCAGTCAATTATACCTTCAGCCGCAATGGTGCCACCTTTTACTTTCTGACCATGCACCCTGGCAGCCACAACAAAGCTCCTCTCTTTTTTTCAATATATATACATCCTCAGGCATTTGCAAAGTAACAAACCTGCCTGAGGCAGTTTTTTTATCTGTGCCTGACAGGAGTCTGAGATTCTCTCTCATGGGAATTAGTACCCAGCATGCATTGCATGTGGGCTGGCCACCCTTTGTGGCGGTTAAAAGCTCGTTTTACGCCTGTTAGTCCATCTTCTGGACTGGTAGGGAGCCACTGATGGACACTGATGACTGTGTAATCGACCATAATTGTCTTTTCAGTTTTGATTTGTGTCATCATCCGACATCCATACATCCCTCCTCATGTTTGGTCCTTTTAGTGTCCCCAAAGACTGACGTTTGCCACATTTCAAATTCATCAAACAACCCATCAGAATACACAAAAATGAAAAGCTACCGTGTTTTCTAGCTTAACAAGATTTCATCAATGTCACTGCAATGACACTACCTAGGTCACACAGAGGAGAGAGTGTGTTTGCGTGTGTCCATATGGTGCATTTCACAACCAGCATGAAGAACTACAGGCCTCTTGCTTCCCGGTATTATGTGTGTTGTGTATGTTCATTTGAGACTGAATTTATTTGTACATATGTATACGTACATGTATTCAGAAGAGTTGCTTGTTTCTACATGCATATCTGTGATAGATGTATAGACGAACCTGTGGTGAGAGGCTGTTGCTGATGGCGGGGTTGACAGCGTTGGTGTGTGCTGTCTGGGCCACAAAGCTGTCCGAGTATCCTGAGAAACCATGACGTCCAGAGGACAGGCAATACGCGGAGCTTCCATCCTGGGAGCCTGCTGACGAGCCGAGCCCACTCTGGTGCACGGAGGTTGGGGGCAGCGGCTGCGGTCGGTGGACTGTACTGGGCTGCTCGGACGCTGTTGAGAATCAGACATTTCTACTTAAAATCACATGTTGCTAAATCTACACGAACTTTGATGCTGCTGCTCTGAGACAATTTCAGATTTTGCAGTTATCAAACTGAAAAAATATGACTGAAATACTTCTATTTTAAAGAATAAAAAATTTGGCTGCAATCAATTGGACCCACCTTGGGCTATGGAAGTGGGAGGGTAGGGACTGTCGGACA
Organism: Seriola aureovittata; assembly: GCF_021018895.1. Lineage (NCBI taxonomy): Eukaryota > Metazoa > Chordata > Actinopteri > Carangiformes > Carangidae > Seriola > Seriola aureovittata. The sequence continues at coordinate 16,232,695 of NC_079375.1, forward strand.
GCTGGTAAGGCTGCAGGCCCGACATAGCTGATGGAGGGAAACCACCGGGGATGAGGTGGTTAAAAGCCATCAGCTGATTGGCTCCGGCTTGCTTCCTCCACCGGGCTCTTCTGTTGCTGAACCACACCTGAGAGGAGAACAGAGTGTTTAATTTTTTTTATTTATCTACTAACCCAATAGAATAATGTTACTTATCCAGTGCTTATATCTGTATTTGTAAGTGTGCTTGGTGCATGTAAATGTATATGTGTGTGTGTGTGTGTGTGTGTGTGTGAGGCCCCTCTGACCTATTACAGGGAGCTGAACTGATAGAGATCTTAACATCTGGAGCGTGCAGTGAAACCACAGACATTACATCTTTGTGTGCTACTGCAAGTCACTGGGTTCAGATAACGCCAGAGGGCTGTTACAGCTGTTAAAGCCTATATTAGCACACTATCTAAATCAGTCATCTATTTTAAGACCTTTTTGCAGAGTCTGACAAAAATAAAAAGCTGTCTTCATAAACAGTGGGTGCAGTGTATCTGTGTTTGTATCTATACAGTGGGGGGCGTGGGGTTGAGGGTTGTTGGGAAGAGGGGGGGGGGGGGGGGGGGGGGGGGGGCATGTCTTATGGCTGTAAGGAATGTGTAGCAACATCCCCAGGCAATTTAACGCCCACATGACACATATCCGTGACAGGCCGACACACTGCTCTGGTGCGGGACTTTGAGGGTCGAGGTGAGCGTCTGTGCGTGTCTCTAACCTGAACTCGAGCCTCTGTCAGTTTGGCCCGCTGAGCCAGTTCCTCTCGCGTGTAGATGTCAGGGTAGTGTGTGCGTTCGAAGGCCCTCTCCAGCTCCTCCAGCTGCTCCGCTGTGAAGGTGGTCCGACTACGGCGCTGCTTCCTCTTCAGCGGCAGGCCTGGCTCCGAGTCCACGTCGGAGCCCTCGTCTGAGTGGCTGGCTGAAATCACAAAAAGAGACAGACTGTTACTTCAACATGACACAGAATGAAACTAAGTTGCACTACAATAGCCAAACCCGAGACAATAGATTATGCTGAGTACAACACATGGTACAGAGCCACCTTAGATTGTGTCCTCCTGCTCCCTTAAAGTCCTCAGTGGTTCCTAAGGGGATCAAAAGCCAGAAGCTGCTTGAACATGGATTAAAGAGGGCTAGATCCCTCTGGGGCATCTATTTCCCTGGGACACTGTGTCTCTCCCAGTCTTAGCCATGCTGTGCACTATGCCAATAGGGTCCCATAGTGAAGAGCAGGCAGCCTTTTGCAGGTGCTTCTTAATCTGTTTGTTGAGTTGAGGGTAGAAGAGAGCGACTGGGTAACTGGGAGACAGCTATTGGGATCTAATTCAGCAGAAGAAGGAAATCAATGAGGGCTTGAGACTAGAAACAGAGGACTATTGCTGCATTTCAGGGGGAGGTTACCCATCTATTAAATAATGATTAGGCTCCACAAACTAGCGTGACAGCCTGCTATTGTCCGCCATTACATGTCTGCAATCCCCCCATCTCTTTCTCAGTCATACACACACACTCACAAACATGCATCTGCTGCGTCTGGGCTGTGGGCTTTCACTCAATAAAAGTAGTCTATGACAATGTGTCAAACACAGATGGACACAAGACAGAAAGAGTTGGAATCCACTCCCAAATCCACCCCAGAGGGACCTCTTAGACCTCATGAGGAGGGTTCACTGCACCTTTTCGACACTCTATCGACTATGTGGCAAACACCTAAGCTGAGGGAGAAGAAATGAGGGAGTCAAAAGCAGAGAGACAGGTGTAAGCAAAAGAAAGGCTTCAGCAGAGGACAGAGGCCTGTCTGTTTCCCCAGACTGCTCATTCTCCCTTTGCCCTCCAGATTTAAAGCTTTAATTAAAAAGTGCCAAGTCAGACATGGAGGGGGGTAGCAGGGATCTCCCCTTGCCTCTGGAGCCTCTGGAGCCAAGCAGGAAATGTTTGTGCCGGTTGCCAGTGTGTGTTTGACCAGGCATTACACACGGATTTGGTTCCTGGGAATGCTGCTGCGCTCCGGACCGCCGGCACACAAGATTCTGATGCTGAGAAGACCTCTTTATTACAGTTGAACTAAGGGTGCCACGCTGGCATAAAGGCTCAAAGGGGATTGGCTGGATGCTTATATACTCCTGGAACGTGCACTATGAGTTTGGGATGTGGTTTGTTTAGGTAAGGATGTGGCCCGAGACCAGTTGGAGCAAATTTTATAATACAACAGACGTAAGGAGAGGGCCACACAGCATGAAAATCAAACTTGATATTTTTCCTATAAACAAATTTCTAATACTGTTTGGATTAGTAAGTGCAACTTGAATTAATCAGCACATACGCAACACTACAGGACGAGACTTGGAGAAACAGCGAGCTAAGTAACATGTGGTGTCATTACCATTTTAATGATGGAGGAACAGAGGGAGAAAGAAAAAGACAGCGATCCAATGACGGCGCAGAAACGAAAAGATTCTTGAGGGAGGGAAAGAGAGCTCATAAAACTCCTCAGAGGAGAAAGCTCCCCATTGGCACAGTAGCTCATGTTAACTGCAGAGTGGGGGTGGATCTGTCCTCCTTTGCCCCCTTTATTTCTGTCTTTCCCTCCCTTTTTTCCCCTCCCTGTTTTTATTATTAGTAACTACAGAGAAAACACTCCATCACTCCGTCACAGACTCTCCCTTAATGGCAAATGACAGTGTTGCTTTTGTCATCCTCTGGCTTGCGTTTTCTCTTTTGCGCTCTTCCTCTCTCACTCTCTGTTGTTTTGTTTTGTTTTTTTTTTTAAGAAATGATGTGGCCAAGCCTTTGTATCTTAGCAGGGAAAAGCCTGTGGCAGGGCTCTATTGGACCGATTACCACGCTCCATCTGTAGGAGCCATCAGGGACGCCCGGGCCCGCATTCAGGGGCCTGTCACCTGCCCAGCAGGGGAGTGAGGGGGGGAGCTGTAGGGCGAGAAGGGGGCTGTAGGGCCAGGGGATGAGTGGGGGAATGAAGGGTGGGGGGAGGGAGAAGGGGGGGCACAAAGGGGTCCAGAGAAGGGCTACTGGGGGCTGTGGAGGGGCACAGCAGGGGATCACCCCCTCATCCCCTCCCTCCGTGGCCTGAGGGGCACAAAGTTGGGGGGATGGGGGAGTTGGAGGGGTTGACGTGGAGAGGAGATGGGAGGCTGAAGGCACCTGAAGAAGATGCTGGGGAACGGGTGTGGGGTGCCAAGCGAAGGAGAATGGGGGGGGTGCTGGTCATTCTTAAAAGTGGGACCTGTCCCTTCCATCTCATGCACTCACTTCTCCTCTCTGTCTCTCTGTGCTCACCCGTCGCTGCGTCCACATCTTTTGACATTTTCAAACGAGGCCCTTACGCTGCTGCGGATCACTTTTAAGGCACGCTGGTGCAGAAGCAAGCTTGTTCCCACACATTCCCCACAACAAACGGCAGAAGAGGATACTAAACACACAAAGGAAGGCCTCGACCTCCTTACTTAAACACCCAAATCAAATTTTACGCTGCAGCTAAAGCACTAGGGAGCTGAAACTAGTCCATAGCCACTCACAGTTTGGCTGTGGCTCTGACAAGAATCTTAATAGAAAGATAGATTATTATCCTTCAAGCGGAAATTGGGGCTGCTGCAGAATTATCCATAAAACTGAAATTTGAAAACAAAGTAAGCTGTAGGTTAATAAACTAATAACAAGCTAGTTTTGATAGTAGAATTGATAGAGGAACATTTATTTACCATAGTTTAGCAGATAGTGGAGAATTCAACAAGTGAATTCAACAGGTTCCTTTCACTGTTCAGAGGCTCTTAATTATATTCAACAAGTGTATTTACAGGTGTGTATGTGCCTGCACGCGCAAACAGTACACACACTCAGGAAGAAACGGATAGGGCTGCAGACCCGTCACTCAAGGTAAACTGAACCATTTATCGATCAAGAGAGGAGACTGACAGGCAGGGAAGATAAACTCCAGAGGGTCACAGATGTGAACTTGGGGAACGTCCAGTTCCATTAGCTTCACCTGCAGCAGCAGTGCCTCAAACAGGCCAAAAAAACCAAGTGAGGATTCCAACTGCACGAATAAAGACTGCTCTTGTTTACTGCGTAGACTACATTGGCCAGGAATTGCCTTGCCAAGCATTCACCCCCCCTCCCACCCGCTCAAGAGATGTTAATATGAAGAGACATGCACAGGCGCACACATCCATTTATGTGTACACGTGTGCAGAGAAATTCACACAGGCAGCTTAAAACAACAAAATAAAAAAAATGAACAAGACGGGAATAGTGGCAAAAGTGTAATCTTATCTTATAATCAAAATTGATTTTAAAGGAAATGGAAGAAGCAGGAAAAAGAATGAAAGGAAGGGAGAGGGATGAAGAGCCACAGTGAGAAAGAGAAAGAGAAGTGGAGCATATGGGGCAGTTTATAGTCTTGTCCTGGTAGGGGCTGGCTAGCCCTTCCTCCAGGGGCTGTTAATAGAGAAGGTAATTGAGCTGGTGACATGTGTTCGCAACACAAAACAAAGGGCAGAAGAGACAAATGAACTAGTTATTTGCCCAGGGAAGTAGATCTGGCCCTTTCAGACCACAGAGCATAGTGCGAGTGGGCCACTGAATAAAATAGTGGCATGCCACATAGAGCCAGAGCGAGCAGATGCACTGGAGGAAAAGAATAGTTAACTGACAGCTTATGGGCTCAGCTGGGGTTAACAGTTAAGGGAAAAAATGGGAGTGAGTGGGCTGCTCACTTGACTTGCTAAAAAGCCCCCAGGAACCCGCAGCTGCCTGGGAAAGAAAGGGGGGGGCAGATAGAGAGAAAGAGAGAGAAGAGAGGGAGATGATGATGTGCTGGACAGAAAAAAAAATGGAGTGAATAAGCGCAGGAGGTTGGCATTTAACGGACAAAGAACTAGCTGGCGATATGACGCTGAAAGATGTATCTCTGTCTAATATTGGTGAAGTGACAAAAAGCCACAAATGGCCCTGCACTGGCTATTATGTGTGCCCAGTGTGTGGTGGTTATTATTTAGTTCCACTGTGGTGCAGTTAGGTGACAGTTTCACGGTGGCATTTCCACCCTCGGGGCAGGGACAAAGCAACTGCACGGAACCCACGCGGGGCTGCAGCAACAGGCCAGTCTGCCGCACGTTCCAGTTAAACGGAGACTAACCAGCAGAGATCCACCTCAGTCCAGCTCTGTTATGAGCAGACAGACAACCAAGCGAATCACCTCATTCGGGATAACAAGTGAAACTCTTTTTCAAATAACAGCAAAACCCTCTGGAAGTCTTGCGCACCGTAAAAAGAAAGTTCACATATAATCAACATTGGCTGCTTTGTGAGACATCCTGATGTTAAGGAGTCTGTCAGTTCTCATCTTTTCTCAAACATTATCATAACCTCCTTTTCCTGGGGCCTGATAGTTTTAACAGTCAAGTGACCCTAGGTTAGCCCCTGACCTTTTCACAGCTACTGCACAGCGCTGCTGCGGTGAAGACGGCCTCAACGCTGACACCCCCCCACCCCCCCCAGCAAAACTTCACAGACACTCAACAGAGAGAGAAACCATCATCACATTCCATGCTTTCTTTTCTTTCTTTTTTTTTACCCTACAAACACTTAATTGCTGTATTTCTCTTGGTTTTATGAGCTCTGCGCACACATTTTCAACTACTGCAGCATCAATGCTTGTATTTCGGCAAATGTAGGAAATAAATCGTGTAACTTTGCAAACATTTGAAAAGAATGTTTTTAGTAGATTTCTCTGTTCAAGGAAGGAAAAGAGACATTAATTAAAACAGCAACAGAGTTGTTCTGGCGTGTCCATAATGTGCAATGTGCTGGATGAAACAGCTCCACAAAAACTGAGGCTAAACAAAGTTAAGTGATTGACAACGCTGTCTGGCTTTACTCAATTAACTATCCCATTGTGCTCCTCTTTGCAGAGTCCCCTCGCCCCCGACCCTTTTCTCTTCTCACTCCTTTATCCTCCCCATCACAGAGTTTTGCTTGGCTAATACTTCCAAGGAAATAGAGAGCTCTTTTTCTACTGGGGCTCCTCTCCTTGACCTTCCATTGCTCACTGCTTCTCTTTCAGTCACTTCACAGTGTCTCTGGGGTTAGTGGGGAGAATGTGGAGAGTACATCAGCGCCGAGGGGCCGGCTCAGGGCAGGACCTCAGCCCATTACTTCAAAGTTGGCCTGCATTCATTAATTGTCCTTTGAATTAATATTGGAGGATCACAATGTGGGTGCCAACAGAGAAAGAGGCTTTAATGAAGCATAGAGTCTGCATTCAGTTGCAGATCAGCTTGTGTGGATTTTTTCTTTCTTTTTTGGAGAAAGAGGGAGCCTCGAGAGTCATGCCAACACAGAACGTAAAAGTTTTGAGTATTTATATTTGAGAAGAGGGAGAGAAGATCTATCTATCTCTCTCTCTCTCTCTCTCTCTCTCTCTCTCTCTCTAGAGTGCAGAAATATATTGTGAGTTCTGGTTTGTTTTCCCTAGCAGTCCACTAGGCTAAACTAGCATTATAAACACTATTAACACAGGAAAACACAGCATGAGGCCCAAATATAAATTTCTTTCATTATCCCAGCCCTGAGAGGAAAATGGAAATGTGGCTGTAACAGACATTCCTCTGGTTGCATTGAGGCCTTCTGTCTCCTGTGACCAGCACGGAGACGGTCTCCTCTAACCCTCCAATCTTTAACTCATTCACCGTGGAAATGCAGGGACCCCTAACAAACACACAGGGCTCAGGAAAATCAGCGTCTATCTCTCTGTTTACAGCTGTGGGTTATTGCCACGCTGCTCAAGTTGCTTTTGCTCCCCCGTGTGTGAGAGAAAGAAAGGTATCTGTTTATATTCATAGATAGTCTCATGAGAGTAAAAAGTTATGAAACTTTCAAATTGGATTAGATGGCTCGGATGTGGCAGCTACACGTGGTGAATGTATATTACATGCACCTTTTGACTGCTTTAAAATGTGGTACACTCCACACACACAAAAAAAAAAAAAAAAAAAAAAGCGCAAATATGATCTTTCTGGTCTCCTTACGCTCTAAATATTCCTCTCTCTAGATCCATGCCAAAGTCACAGGGAGCCACTCACCCAGTTTATTTACACAAACAAAGTCCTACTCAGCTCCTTTGACAAAAGCAGCTAAATCTTTCATGTTTTGTCAGCACTTGATTCCTCCTGTCCCTCTGGCTATTTGCCTGCCTGTGGACAATAGAAGCAGGAGAATGGCAGCAGATTGTTGGAATGCACCTCAATGAAACCAATTATTACATGTTGACTGCGTTCACCATGGCAGATTTGAAAGAACTGGGCTCATTCAATTTGGCACCGCAGGATTCCCTTTAAAGAAAAGTTATCCCTTTGACTGTTTGTATTTCTGAGCTTTTCTTTTTCTTCTGCTTCTCTCTCTCCCCGTCACCCCCACTGCCATAAATTGATCCTGCAAGAGTGGCTACTCCTCTTTCATGACTTTGGTTGCTTTAATTAGTTAAATGAGGCTAAAGTGCTAACAGTAATAAATAGAGGAAAGGATGCTATCAATTAATTCACTCTCACTCATGGCAAAAACAAATTCTTGGCACCATCGGATTATTCAGTCTTCTGTTTAAAATTATATACCACACAGAGTTGGATACACTCACTGCTTTATGAACAAATGTGATAAATGGCACAAACAATTCTTTCAAACATATCTCAAACTGCAGCACAGCTATGCATGTTGTTTAAATTCAGTCCACATAACTCAATAGTTAAAGGAGATGTAAACAACTTAGCATTAGATTCATCCCAGCAAACATCCTTTTTTTTTTTTTTCCCCACAAAGTCCCAGCCGCTTGCTAATGCCATGCAGACCTGGGGCTGCCCAGTATACTTTATCCCACAAACCTTAGCAGTCCTTTTCCCAGACAAATAAATCTAAATGAGTCAGCTTTGATCTTCGCACTTAAGGAAAGCCAACAATAGTGGTAGAGGAGAAAGGGGCAGAGAGCAACAGGCCTCTCTCCGCCACAACAATAGCCTCTGCAAACACCTACTTAATCAATATTTGGCCAGAAGACACTCTCCCAGTCCCCAAACCACCCTTTTCACATTCTAATGAAGTGCTATAAAAGAGAAAAACAACAACTACTTCCACAAAGAGACACAAGAATGAAATAGTGCTCTTCTGTATATCAATGGGGGAAATTGTCTTTCTCTAGATCTGTTTGCATGTAGGATGTCACCTATTTGATGTAAAATAGCTAATGTTATTTGTTTTCTTTCAAATAAATAATAATAATACCAACCTAAAAGTATTAAAGATACATCAAAAATTTCTTTTCATAATTTCTTCCTCATATAATTTCTGGGTTGCATCAAACACACTCCTTTAAGTTGAACAAAATATTTTCAAAGGTGCATCTTAAAATTAATTTAACAAGCAGGGATGCATCCTAATTTATTGATCAGTCAGATTATTTCCAATTTTAATAGTCTATTCTGCGCTAAAATGATTTATCTATCGATTTATTTACTGCAGAAATGAGTTTTGGAAGGTAGAAAAGTCAACACTGTCTGATCAGTATTGGGGATGTGTCTCGCCTGGGAGAGGGAGAGGGAAGTGCCCACAGATATTGCATGAATGTGTGCGCCCTAGGCGGAAAGGAAAGGGGCGGACTTTGTCTGAGATGAAAGTGGAGAGAAATAAAAGGTTTGGATTTAATCTAGTGGAGAGAAGGCTTTCCCTGCGCTCACTGGCTGAAGGCGTCATGCTCGCTGCGCAAAGACTGTGACAAAAGCTCCGTGCGCAAAAGTAACGGCACCGTTCAATTTGATTAGGCAAAGGCCTGATGTGAATTTAACACATTTCAGGCAAAAATCACGAGCCTTCTTGCAGCTGCCAGATGTGTTAACTTGATGTTTATTTTATTTCTCTGTAGGCCTAAAGTTTTCACCTCTTAAAACCGAACAGCGGACTGAAATCCAAACAAAACCACAAGAATGAAAATACGAAATAAACCTGTGCGTCATTACGTGACATCGCCTAAACACCACAACTGTTTTCTATAGGCCTTTTCATCAATAATTAACTATAGACCGCATTGTGTCTCCAACAGCAACTTTTCATTTTTGCGGCAACACTCTTCAGCCCCCAGTAGGTCGTAAATCAACAGGTGTTTGCCTAAAGTCTGAGCAGTTCTTCCCCTATTTTTTTTTTTTTGAATACAAACTGTAAACAGTGGGAAAAGCCCCCAGATTGGCACTTTTTTGAGCATTCTATAAACCAGGTCGCTCTGGGCCTATTGGTGTCCCTGAATAATTCATCGCTCATTGCGGGTTCATAATGTCTTCTCCCGGCCTTTTGTCAGCACAGTTTTTTCTCCCTTTCTTTCCCTATTTTGAAAGGCCCTGGCGTCTTTTTGTACACCACTGAGCCGCTCACTGGAGTTTGGCTTTTGTGCGCGTCAAACTGAGGTGTGAGTCTCAATGGACTCTCCCTGCTTTGTCCCCTGAAGTTCATCCTCAAGTGTCCGATTGAGTGTAAAAAAAAAAAAAAAAAAAAAAAAAAAAAAAGTTTCTCAGGCTTGGAAGTTAGACAAATGTTTGATTATCCACTTAATTTTTTTTCTCTACATTTGTTAAATCTCAGAAGCCTGAGCGCCTGTAAACACCTGACGCTTTAATGTATTTAATTCTGTGCAGGTTAACTCGATCAATCTTGTAGCCTATTATTAATGCGATATCAAAATGTTATACAAGAGCAGACACATTAATTAATTATTATTATTATCATTATTATTATTGCTTGGTCGTCGACTAAACACCTGACAAGTGCAGACAACAAAACTAAAACCTCTATCCACAATGAACCCAGTAATAAAACATCTCATTCACAACCTGGATATTCACACAGCCAGGTCAAATGATAAATGTTGCACTTACATCTGTCTCCCAGAATGCCATCGATGCTGTGTTTTGTCCGCGGTTCGTTTTCCTCCATCTCCCTCTTCACCACTTCATCATCATCTTCTTCATCCTCACCAGGTCCGCCGAACTTCGAGCGCATGATGCGACTGATGGCGCTCACTGAGACAGAAGTTTGGATACACAGAAAATGCATGAGTACTTTTTAAAAAATATATAAATTAAACAAATAAAAAAAATATAATAAAAAAATGCAATCATGTCCGAACAGAAGATTGGTATGTCCACAAACAAGAGGGAGAGTTTTCATACTGTGCATATTTTGTCTAAATATAGGCCTATTAATATGATATTAAATATGGTATTTTTTTCACACACATATATGTATATATATATATATATACATACATATGAGCCAATCATTTTCACATCCTTCCTGGTGATATTTCAAACTTTTTACCAACCTGAGGGGACGTTGTTCCTGTCGCAGATCCCATCTTTCAGTAACTTGTCCCTGATTTCCCAGCTGAACATGCTCGGGTTTTCTGACTTGTACTCCTCGATTTTCTTGTCCACCTCTGGTGTAGCGGTTTGCTTTTGTGGGAGGAAGGAGAGAAGAAGAGTTTCCACGTCATTTTCTTTTCTTTTTTCTTTTTTTTTTTTTTTACATTAGGCGAGACAGAAAAGTTGAGTTATCTGTTGGTTTTAAGATTTAGAGTGGCTATACAAATGCAACACTATCATTCAGAAAGTTATTGGACCACAGAGAGCATATAAAGTCCAGCCCCATCAACTTTTATTAACTTTTACATTTTAAATGTCCTAAAGGCTTTTCCACAGAGGTCCCGTTGAACTACATGACTTTTAGTTTAGTTTTTATTAACGATCACAAGCTCATAGATTATCTACCCTGAGTGTTTCACAGCCGAACAGAAAATGTTATAGCCTTTTAAATAAAAATGTCCCACTTTGTAGCGCTTGTGTTGCCGGACAGGAAATTTTATATCAACTTTCTGAAAACACTGCTCGGTGTAAAAGGAACTTTTTGTCATTTTCCTTCACATTTTAGCCACAATTTACCAAAACATCTCCGGCCGTCTCTCTCACCTTTGGCTTGCTGCCTCCGATGGCCCCCGGCCTGATGGAGCCTGTCTCCTGGTACCGGCAGAGGATTTTGGAGACGCAGCCGTGGGACACCCGCAGCTGCCGGGAGATGACACACGGCCGGATACCGTGATGGGCCATCTCCACGATTTTATGGCGGATGTGGTTGGGGAGAGGTCTGCCGTTTATGAAGACACCACCGAGCTGGTTAACCCGACCCTGTCCTAACGGAGTGGAGACTGAGCAGCAGCACAGGACATGTAGTTAGTTGAATAACTTGGAGACCGCATCACGAGTCTTGTCTTTGTTTTATATATATAGGCCTATTATGATTTCTTTAGTGAGAAGCAAAAAAAAAAAGCTGTCAGGAGCAGCGGAACTTTTAAAGTGCAATCAAATATGAAAAATCTAAGTCGTTGTCTTTTACATTTTACATAATCTTACTATTATCAGCTACAAGGCTATAAATTCAGATTTAAAATTTAAAATAAATCTGAACTGTCCTAAGAGAAGTAAAAAATTCTGGTCGTGGTATGAAAAGGCAAAAATAACCTCCTGTAGGAAAAAAAATCTGAAAATTTGAAATAGGTCTATCAAAAATATAAAATGTGACACATTACCACGTAAAGAATATGTATAAAAACAATAGCTTAAAATAAAATTAAAATGTCAAAAGCTCGTCGTGTTGACAGTGGAAAAATGGACTTAAACCTGCAGCTTTTGTCTATAAACTTACATTTCAAACTTCGTTTCTAATAATAATCAGTTCTAATAATATTTTTGATCGAGCTTGACAACTTAGCTGAAGTTTCCTAAAAGTTGGATTTTTCCTCGAAGTGTAAAGCAGCAACTGGTGGCGGTGTCTTACCTTCCAGAGAGTATCCACCCCGCGGGTAGTTCTGGTGAGGAGTGGGTCTCATCATTCTCGGTAAACCTCCAGCGAGCGCTGTCATGATTCCTGACTTTCTGTCAGGTGACACTGGAAATGAAGCTGCCGCCGCTGCTCGTCGCTTTTAATCCAAGAAGGAAAAAAAAAACAAACCTTTTGTAGGTTGCAATATTTCGCCTTCTCTACAGACGCGAAGCAGCCTCCGGTTCCTCGAGTAACAGGTTGAGAAGGAAAGTGAATCCCTCAGAGATGGAGCTGGCTCGTATCCGCTGCTCGATGTGAGCTGAGGTGAGAGTTGGAACTATAATGCAGGTTGCTAACAGTCCTGCGAGGATTGGGAGGATGGTTTGAGAGGATGGATGGAAGTCAAACATTTTATCTGTGCTCTCTGTCCCCTCTGACTCCGCGCTGCGCCTTCTGATTGGCCAAAGACCCGGACGTTCAAAGACCGGAGGAGCTTTGTGATTGGACAGCAGGAGCTCTCCTTCTGTCTGGATTGACCTCACGAGGTCAGCTTGTTGTGTCACAAGCTTCAAACTTTTGACAAAGTGCACAACTTTTGATAAAACCTATTCAATAAACACCTGGCTGAAGATGTGTCTGATATCTGCCTGTTTTCCTGCCTCTGCTGGGATTTGTAGATCATGCTCCTCGTCGTTCACAGTCAGGACACAGCTGCTACAGCAGGAGAGAGTTTACTGATGCACGAAAACTGAACCACTAAAGAGAATCGTACAGGTTGATTTTATGAAGCAGACTCCCAAATACTACGAACTATTAAAACCACCGTGTGTAGCTCGTTTCCCCGCGAGCTTCTATTACTCAATAAATAAGTTGGCTAAAAGTTAAATAGTTGTCAGTGAGTATTTATACACTGCAACTTCTAAGGTACACACACACACACACACACACACACACACACACACACACACACACACACACACCTGAATTGTTGTTAATGAAATAATTAGGGCCTATTGACATATTAACATCAGCACAATAAACATAATAGGCCTAGTATATTATTATTATTATTATTATTATTATTATTATTAACTATAATATGACATTGAATAGCATAAGTGAAAAATATAAAATATTTTTTCGCATCGACATTTTGGGGGACAGAGAAAGAATAAATGTGCATTACTTTTACATTATTAACGTGTGGTGCAGCCCAGGTGCTCATTTTGGTGCACAAAGCACGTGCGAGAAAATTTAACATCGACTTATTCCATGAAACGGGGCAAAAGACAAAAGACTGCAGCAGGTGAGACTATTACAAAGATCACATTTGATTATTCTACAGGGCCCATATTCACCGTGTCATGGAATAAAGTTCTGTCACTGTGAAGTTCTTCTTCTTTTCATCATTATTATTATCATTATTAATAATAATAATAATTATTATTATTATTATTATTGTTATCATTATCATAATCATCATTTTTATTATTAATAATTCCTACCCCAATTCTTGTTATTGCAGCAGTCGTAATATTTGAGTGTATTAGCCTATAGCCTAGGCCACTGTATAAAGTTTGTAGTGTTGTAAAGGTTCCACTAATGGCATGGTATTTGACGGTAACTGTTTCAGTTTTTTCTGATGCTTTTTCATTAGAATTTCTTTATACTTTAGACTGAAAAATGAACTTGGGCAGTGAAAACGTTACTCAGCCGCCGTATTTGCCCATGAATCACCAAAAGCATAAATGAAAATGTAGACTGTTAAACTTCAGGGGAAGATCTTCTCTGCAGCAGACAGTGCTCTGCAGACAGTGGAGGTCAGGACTCTGGAGGAGAGGAGGATCTTTTTTTTTTTTTGTCCACGAGTTCCACCACACTACGCGAAAAAGGCTCTGCATGCTCATCTAATATAATAGTTGCACTAATTTAACAATAGGTGGTGCGCGGACCCGTGGTTGAGCCACACTGCAGTGTAACACATCCGTGCAAATGGTCGATTATAGACACATAGAAGCACATGATGGATCATTTGACTTTCCTGAAGCTTGTCGAGTTTTGATAATTATGATAATCAGGCGTGTTTAATAGACCGATACATTTTTTTCTTTTCCCTCAGGAACAAGACCAGGCTCTATGTTTATAGTGGCTGATTCTGTTAGAGGCCTCTTCAACCTGCATTCCGTGAATGACTGGTTGGTCATGACCTTTAGAAGACAAACTGAGGCATCATCAGAGCTGACCTTCTGGCAGATAATTAATACCTGATAACCATTAGATTTGTCAATACTTGCTGCATTATTGTCTAAACATATCAACGATAAAGAAAAGATGGTCACATGGAGATGTATGAAGAAACCTTCCATGTGAAAATATGAATAAGCAAAGCCAGCTGTTTCTGTGGTGCTACTGATCAGACAGATTTGTATTTGCAAAGAAAAAAAAGAGACGAAAAACACACTGGATATTGAAGGAGGATGCAAAATGACCATTTTTCATCTTTGTTTTACTATAAAACATCTCAACTTTATAGCAGCAGTCATTATTCTGTCTCTTTCATTACAGTATCCCACAGCATGTGGGCTAGTATATTTTTTATTCCCTGTATAAGACAGAGCAGTGGACAGAGAACATGTGGAAACATTATATGTCCATAAAAGAAGGAGTGGAGGGAGTGGGGGGTGGGCGGTGGGGGGTTATCACACTAAAGTTTGACTATCATGAAAAGGATATTGGATCTACCATGTCAAATCAATTAGAGAGGTAAGCTGAGTCAGAAATGTGCTGTGGTGGTGGACAAAATGCATCAAAAATAAGGAACAAAATGGCCCCAAAAAGAAAGAGCGCGTTGCATTTACCAGGCATACGCACAGAATAAGCCAGGGGCTTTCGAGGCTATATTTCTGAAACCGTACACATTAAATAAACACAATGATTTGCTCTGCCTCCACTGAAGATAAAGTTAGTCTAATAGCCTAATAACCCACAGGCAGTTTTGATCTTGGCTGTGGCCCTATAGCGATATGCTGTGTCAGACTGAGGCTTATTTAGACTACTGGAAAAATCTCCAGTCCCTGCAGAGCGACTTCCAATACTGCTCAGTAGTCACGATTAGCACAACGACACAAGATCAAATATAGACATTTAAAGGTAATCAAATCATCACAGTGATTATCTGACCGTAAGCTATAGGTAGTCAACTACTGAACTAACAAGCTTCAACTCATTCTCAAAATCAAAATAGTCAGTCATGCATTTCTTCTTCTGTAAAACAGATACTGTAGCAGAAAAAAAAGAGCTTGAGCTTATACTGTGACAAGCAGAGTTATAGATACCTTAAGTTGATAACCTTAATTTGCATTACTCATTATAGGTTTATATAGAGGTTTTACTGTGTTAAAATAACACTTGGCTGTAAAACAGCATGTGCTTAACGTTTATTGTTCTTAAGGGAATCATGCCACTGCTGTGAGGGAATTTCAAATAATGTGCCATAATATTAGTTTCTATTCTGCAGTCAGCCTCAGACGGCTCATCATAGTCGAGGCCGATTCTTTCTTTGCATTATTGTAAACACAGATTTGGAAATAGTGAACAATATATTTCTTAGCCACATCACCATGATGCACTTTCTAAATAAAGCTTAGGCCAATGTGCTGTCTTCACTGAAATAATATCTTCATTCAACAGGTTTTCCATTCTTGTGTAAATGCTATGTAGATTAATTGTGCATTTTCTGATTCCTAATGCAATATACGTAAATGCAAAAACAATGTTTTATGTTACCACTGAATAAAGGTTATGAATGACTAGGAGGGCTCAAGTGTGGTTATAATTTCCTTCAAAAATCCGATTAATTTTTATCTCTCATATATATTATCAGCTCTGTGTGATATTTTGTCTTTATTAACCTGCAGCAGTTCACAGACGACAAAGAGCTTTGCATTACAAAGACTACAGAGCGGACATTGTTTGAAATAGGAGAAACAGATTAGAAGAATGGCGAAGTCGACATTTAGATAGACATCTGAGAAATGTTGTTTCTTCAGAATAAGGAAATCCACTCTGTGATTAGTAGCCTTGGGATGTTACTGTTACAAGGTGCCTCCAAAAGATGCAGTGTTTTTCTGATGTGTTTGATCTTATCAAATACATGTGACCCACAACATTTCAGTGGGGACACAAAGTGATTGCACTTATCATAACAAAGACCCATAAGGTGAATCCAGGTGAGTGGGAGAAAAGAAATGAAGAAGCAAAGCATTTGTTAACCACACAGCCTGTGGGCATGCAGGGTTCCTTTATCAGTTCATCAAAACTGAAGGACTGAAAACAGTGGGCTAATAGTTTATGGTCCCATGATGAACAGTGCAGTGTTACCTCCAATAAGATCCTTATCTGTCTTACAGTACACTTCACCTCATGTTGGAAAGATAGACAAAGAGACATGTTATCTGTTGATGTGACAACACCTCGAAGTTGATTTCCTGCTTCCCCCCGAAGCACTTTGATATAAAGCAATGATATATTTTAGATCTGTGAGACATATGCAGTGTAATATACTATAAACTAAAAAAACTGATGCTTGTAATGAGTAAGTTTGCATCTGTGAAGAATGCTGAATGAATACTTAACAAACACTATTTTATGACTATGTGCTCTCTGTCAATTCACCTTCCCAGCATGCTTCATTTGTAAGACCGTTTCAACAAATAGTTTCCAAAGCATCTTTAATGTGATTACTTTATTTTCATTAATAACTGTAACTCATTACAGTTACCACACTGTTGTAAAGTAATTAATTGCATGTAATTGCATGCAACTCTTATCCGGTTAGACTCAAGATGATATCACCCACGTCAATAAACTACCAGTGTACAAACATGCATGCATATATTTGGCCACAAGAGGGCACTTGTCAGCTCAATGAATGGGCATATCCTACAGCTCATACTTTGTTTGTCTGAAACCACGAAACCTCCCATGATCCCCCCCCTTTTTTTTTCTTTTTTTTTTTTTAGACTTTCATAGTGATATTTTGTAAAGACATTGTGCTATTTTGTGTGAAGACGTGAGATATACAGTATGTTTTTTTTGTCAACAAATAAGGCTGCATGGCATACTTGTGTATAGCAGACGGGGTTTCAATCCTGAAACAAGAGAGGGTGTCTGACTGCTGGAAGGTGTCACATGACTAAACCACCATTTGATTGATTTAGCAGGACAATGTATCTTTATTTATATTTTCTGCCTTAACAAGACAAGATTATAATGCAGCCTACATTGCCATTCTCAGGAGTAACGTGATAGTGGTTTATTCATGACATGGATGCCGCAGATGCATGTGTATCTGAGCCGTTGCTTGCTTTGACAACAGGGACAAAGAAGAAAAATCTAAACGAGTCTCCATAAAAGCAAAATATAAAGCAAAATCAAAACTCCGAGTGAGTGTGCAGGGCAGACACTCTTTAAAGATGCAGTATGGGGTTTTAACTGAAACATGGTAGTAAAAGACTTTTTTTTTTTAAGGTCTCATAGCACTTCCGTGAAAAAGGAAAGATCACTTTCAAATGCCTCTCCTGCAGCAAAAGGACAGCAGGTAAAACATATACACTGATATGTGCAGAGGTCTTTGGTGTCTGATGCTCTGTGTTGCACCACACCGATGCTGAGCCGCCGCTGAAGGTGTCACTGCTCACCGCGCTGCTCGGCGCTGTCCACTGCCCGTGGTGCTGAACCGCAGACGGACAAACACACGGCGCTCTGCTCAGTGTCGCTGCGGGCGCTAAATTCTAATTATACGGTTAAATAGGCCGATTAAATCCACCGTATACACATGACCCACAGTCGTCTCAAATCAACCAGGTGACAGACACCAAATTGGGAAATCAATTTGAACAAGTCTATAGACTGGATGTTTTTGTGGCAAACGGGATTTAGTTCTGGTAATTTGATCGTGATGAAGCCCAGTCTGTCGCTGTGCACGGGTTGTGCCCCAGGCCGGTTACACAACAAGTCTGTAATCGCACAACCGGATGGAAGCAGGACGGATACCGGGACTCAGCTACCGGGGCTGACTCATACCTACAGAGAAAGAGAGATAGATTTCTCTCACTTTAAAATGTTTTGTTGTCATCCGGAAATATTCATCAGGATGCCTTGGGATTCTGGTCATCAGTGCAAACGGACAGTAGAAAAAATAAGGCTGTTTTTGTAGACGGAACATGGCGGAGGCGGTCAACGCTTCTGCGACTGACGGGAGCGACTCGTTTCCCAGCGAGGAATACGAGTGCAAAATATGCTACAACTACTTCGACTTGGATCAACACACTCCCAAGCTGCTGGCCTGTTCCCACACCTTCTGCCAGGAGTGTCTCGACGCTCTGCACTCCCGGGACGGCCGAAGATGGAGAGTGAGTTGCCCTGTGTGTCGCCACCGAACTCCGGTGCCGGAATATCGGATTCACAACCTCCCCGACAACACCGCAGTGACCGAAGCCCTGCCGCTCACAAAGCACGAGTGTATGAATTCAGTAAACACAGAGGACCACACGGGTCCACCCGTCTCTTTAGCAGCCTCCCAGGAGAGCAACGACAGCTGTCAGACTTGCAAACAAGTTGCGTTTACGACGGGCTGTGTGTGCGCCATCTTCTCTTTCCTGTCCATGGTGGTGCTGTTATTTCTGGGCCTCATCTTTGTACATAACTTCAATAACCCTACGTCACCAGTCGGCCCTGTCTGCTTGTTTGTCGCCAGTGTCCTTGCCCTCTTCTCTCTCATTCTCACTTGGTTAATATGCATGTTGAAGTACCGACCTGAAACTGAAGCGAGCAACTTCAGTTCCCTCAATTCTAATATAATGTGATGCTCCGGCTGATACATGAACCTCGCCTGACCAGTAGCTTTAGGCTAATAAAAGGGAAATGTCATTATTTCAGTCTGCTTAGATATCCTTATAGGCTAGATGCCTTTGTCAGTATTAGTGTACATGGATGAACTAACCAATAACATCCCAATGTCCTTTGTGGATAGGTGACATTAACAATGGAGTGGAAACTACAGAGGGGTGACAAATGAAAGGAAAAACCTGAAAAATGAGCGGAGAAACAGAATGACAATAACCCCATCCATGGGGCATGAGTATGAAAATGATGTGAATCATATGCGATGGTCTTTGCAGACACCAACTCTCAACCCAGTTGAACACCTATGGGAGATTATGGACTGATGCCTTAGACAGCGCTCTCCACCACCATCATCAAAACAACAAATGTGGGAATTCTTTTGAAAGAATGGTGTTCATCCCTCGAGTTCTGAGACTCATAGCATTTAAACATGTTCTGGTGGCTCAACACCTTGCTTAGACACTCAGTGTTGGTTTTTCCTTTACTTTGCCACCTTTCTGTAGGTTTATGTAACAATTGAATGTCCGTAGCTTATACTTTAGACTGGGTTCCAAAAGTGTGACCATTCACTTTTACTTTGGTCAATGCAATTTCCGAGAGCCTGTCACACACCAAAGTTCTCGGTATAAACCCTAGTCTTTAGCCCTCCTGGCTTCTGTATAGGCCTTTTTCACAGAAGACATACTGACATGTCACAGTATGAAAAGCACAGGTGTAAATAGTAAAATAAATTGTGGCTGGGTTGCTTAGCTGCTTCAGTTTCAGGGTCCTGGTATTGTGTATGCTGGCTCACTGTCAAACTGTCATGACTTACTGGGACTAGAATAGAACAACACTATTGTTAATGGTATTAGTAACACCTGCCAAAATGTCTGGTGTGAAAAAGGCCTACTGACCTAAACTGATTGTATGAGCGTCATAGCTCAAAAAACTACCACAACTAAATGTAGCCCATAAAACATTCCATGTATATCTACAACATGTAAAGTTATGGTACTACTAAGGTAACTACTATAGAATAAGTTTGGATACAGTATATGTAAAGCTTCAATGCCTCCCCATATTGCTTGATTTTCTTAGAAAATGTACCTTTCATATGCAATTCTTATTATTTTTTTTATTTTCAACCCCCCTGAAGGGACATTGACCTCAAGTTCTGGTTTGAGAAAAATACAAATGTGATTGTGTGTACAGGCATGTCATACTATGACAAATGCTTAAGGCCTAAAATCATTGAAAGAGCACTTTAACTCGGCTTGCTAATGGAAATATTAGAAGCCACAGGCTGGAATAATGGAAAAACGCAGTAGCTCATTACAGTAGTATCCTCCCCTACTGTCCTCCCATCTCTGCTGCAATGAAACTATTCATGACAAATTTCATAAGGTGCTACACTTCGTGTCAAGCTGTTGGTATGTAACTGACTTATTATACTCTTCTTGTGCCGCCACCATCTCAAACAGCATGGCCTATTGTGCCAATGACAGAAACTGTTTACCCCGTAACCACCTCTGTGTTATTACACTGACTCCCCACGGTGGACCAGGTCAGCAGGGGATCCCAGGCCAATGACCCTGAGGGGACATGAGCCTTCACAAGATGAGAAATAACTTTGGGGTAGGGGGCCCAAAATAAGTAGTGTTGTAAAGTAGTGAGACAATGGAAGTGCAGATGACCTCCTAGGGGTCTTAAATCATCTGATGGGCTTAAGTTTGCTTTCCCAAGTCATATAAACTGCAAGAACATATAAACTCCACTAACGACATGGTCCATGCCCAGATCACTCTCAAAGGCGTTAGTACACAGAAGCGTTCAATAAAAGAATGCCATAATTGAATTTTTGTGGATTTGTTTCTTATAAATTAGGC
Organism: Seriola aureovittata; assembly: GCF_021018895.1. Taxonomy (NCBI): domain Eukaryota; kingdom Metazoa; phylum Chordata; class Actinopteri; order Carangiformes; family Carangidae; genus Seriola; species Seriola aureovittata. Next base: position 16,253,366 of record NC_079375.1, read on the forward strand.
CGCAAATACATATCCCTTCTCACCCATTGTCTCATCCGTTTGAGGAACATACACTTGTTACACAATGTTTGGGTTATTATTATTCACAAAGATGTCTTCATTTGGTTGAGGTATCTGCTGAATCCTAATAACACAGCAGGCATTTATCTCCACTTAGTGTTGTTTTAAGAGGCGACACTGGTCTCAGGAGTTAAAATCCATCTCTTTCAGGTCCCTCAAAGGGACTCCTTCATTTGGTCATCCAGTTGGTGAGTAATGCCACTTAAATGCCACCGTGACAAAAGCTTGGGAAAAAAAAAAAAAGGAGGGGTGGCAGGCTTCCACTGAGAGCCATAGGCAACACTGTGTCTGGGGCAGAGGGCTTCATTTCACAGGGACTGCAGGGCTTAAAATTGAAGATTACTTTGAAATCTGCATCCCCTACCATCAAACTCTCCCGTTATATCCCACCCTCCCTCCTCCCTCCAGCCGTCACTCCCGAAAAATAAAAAGCTGTCGCCACAGAGCAGGGGATGAATTGGGAGCAGATCCTCTTTGATGACAGAGAAGGATCCTTTTGTTCGCTAATCCCCACACAAGCCCTTCCCCCTTCGTCCCTATAAGTCCAACTGGATGTCAAGGGGCTTCATAATCAGCCAGGGGCTCGAAAGTTATTAGTTTACCTGTTCCCTTTTAAAAGTTTTGAATGTAACAGTGATTATAATCACAGCTCTTACAAAAGCATAGATATTTCATTTAAAGTTAGGAATTTTGGTCTTGTCAGCCTTGCTAGAGCAGCAACAACTTACAACATATCATTAAGTCACATGACAGTGGTCAGTGATTGGTATATATGGATCCCAAGGGAACAGCCATTAGCCATTGTGCATGCTGTCAAAAAAGCCAGGGTCACCCAGAAACAGACAGTTCCAGGATACATTTCTTGTCTTCCTGTGTCCTGCCTTTAAGTGTGTGCAAAGTGTGTCTCTGCGTCATTATCAGATTGGACACACGTATTTCACAGAGGAGATGAAAGTGTTCCTTTTGCTCATAACATCTGCCCTCTGATGGTTAGTGTCCCATCAAGATGACCTCAAAGACATAGCCTGAGGAGAGCGATTATCATCACTCTGTACTCACTCTGGCTTCATCGTGTGATCACATGCTTGTGCGTATGTGTGTGCCCAATCGTGGCAGAAAAGGCATGAACTTGTGTGTATGTGTCAACATATTTGTCAGTATAAGTCTGTACAGACATATGGCCTAACAAGCATGCAAACACCCCAAAGACAAGTGAGAAGGGATCAGTGTCCAGGGTCAAAAGGGGTCAAACAGGGCTTACCTAGCCATTTTACTTTCATCATGCTCAAAGAAGAGTCTCCTCTGTCCTGAACACTCACATACAACTACTAGGATCCTCTCTTTGCTGTATGAAAGGGTGCAGTGCAATGCCCTTAATGAAAGAAATGCACACTGACTCCCTCTGGTGTATAAAAGTGAGAATGCAGTAAAGGAAAAATGGACAACACAGTATGCTTACTGTTTAAATTATACAATTATGAAAAATTATTGATTGTATATCAAAAAATCCATCCATATTTTCATATGTTGGTTGCTGTTTAAAATTATTCATTAAAATAAACAGGTTCAGTTATAAAGTAGTGTGATAGGCACTGAAAATAGGAATAGGAAAATCCTGCAGGTCCAAACATACTCTAATATACATTTTCATAGATTCAGTTTATCACTCTGCCCTAAGATTTATTACTGGTGACAGTTATTCTAATCATCATTGCTTCTTGTGTGAAAAGGTTGGGTGGGCATTTATAACAATAAGACATGACAGGTATTGCTTTCTATTTATTTATAAAGCCCTAATGGCATCATACATTAAGTCCTTATGAAACTGGTCCCATAGTCATTATTTGACCTGTTCAAGTGTTCAGCTAATGCTCCCATCTATAAACTCTAATTTTGGGAAAACTGCTTTTAATTTTTGTGCTGCACACATATTTTACAACATTTGGTCAATTTAAAACCAATTTGATCACAGTCTACTCCGCTCTTGAATGTAACTGCTTTTAACTGTGTCCTGCTGCTGTTTGTTTGTTTTGTCATTAATTATTTTTATGTGTATTTATTGTATTTTAAGTGTACTCTCGGCATCACTGAAAATCAGGACATGTCCTTAATAATTCTTCGCTTTAATTAAAAGTTCAAATTAATTTTCTGAGAGATGCCACAACACAACAATGTGCAGTAAACAAAAAGGTATATCAAGGTTCAGTTTATTGGTCAATGTACTGGGAGAGTAATGGTGGGTAAGGTAGTTTTAACACCAACAACCATCCACAGTCATCAGTAGTTTTTGGTAGCCAATTCTTTTTGTGCCATTAAGTGCATCAGCAAACTAGGGAGTCATTAGTGCATCCTGACAAACAAGATCTATTTTCAAAGTTACTGTCATGGGACCAGGCTATATTGATTTTCAACACTAGCACTGTGACTAATCAACACATTGTTGCAAGAGGCTCTATCAGGGATGGTGTCTGTCAGATGATTGCAGTCTAAGGATATTATTTGATGTTTTTGTTTCAGGCAGATTAAATGAAGTCATCGTCCATTGCTGACACGTATAAATGAGAGGGCATAACTGTAGTGGGAGGAAGAAAACAAGGCCAGAAGGGACAAGCTGAGGGAGAAATACAAAGAGCTAAAAGCCAAGGCCAAAAATAGCAGTGAGACAGACAGCTGGGAGGAAGGGACTTTCACCGCTGTCTAAGTCCAGACTTCACCAGAAAATTATCCAGAAACGACTGACAGCAGTGCGGACACTTCTTCAATCCCCTGAATCAGTCACTCTTGTTAAAGACGAGTAAACTGCAACGATTCTAATGATATTTAATTGTAAAAAAGCAAGACAAAACATCTTTATGTCCACCATCATTAGCTACTAGAACATTACTTGTACTAAGTACTTCAAAACAATTTTTATGTGTGTACAAAAGCTATTGCAAACACCAGAAGCTACGGTGTGAGTTGAAGTTAGTTACAACGGAATAAAGATGAGTAAGATGTACATTAGCACCAGATGCTGAAAGTTCAGTTACTCATCTCAATGAAATAAACATAGCCTACCATCTGCTTGAATGTCTTGGTTAAATTTAGGATTATATTGGATTCTGGATGATCTCTTACAGCAGGGGGAGAAAAAATATCATCATGCCAGGTATCATGTCTGGCAGTTGCATTAAAACCATAATTGGAGCTTGCTGTGTCCAAGTAAGTCATGACAGTGTGACAGTAAGCCAGCACGCACAATATGAGAACCTTGAAACTGAAGCAGCTAAAAAGAAAACAGCCACCGCTCCTTTTATTATTTACATCTGTGCTTTTCCTACTGTGACATTTCAGAATGCCTTCTGTGGTAAAGCCCTATGGAAAGTTCAAAAGTTGCATGAAAAATCTTAAGAGGAAAAACCAGGGAGGTTAAATTATAACGACTGATTTCTGTTCCGGGATTTTAAGTAGTATAAACATTTATTTGACATATTTTCAGCAATGAGTTGTGTTTTACATTACATTTGTCATTCCTTGATGTCTTTTCATTCTAATATAGCACTCTATGATTATTGTCATAAATAAGATCCACATTAAAAAAAAAAAAAGTATGCAGGTTAAAATTCAGTCTATTTAAAACACAACGGGGTAAAATTCAGAGTTGTTTCAGATCACTGTGGCTTAGTGAGGTTATATGTATGGTCTATAGAAATGCAAATTCTGCTAGGTAAATTACATATTTTCTTTATTTTTGAAATGATGAGAAATACAATTCCTGCAGCAAACCAACATTAAAAACAAGCCTTCCTTATGGGAGGTTATTTTTTTATTTCATGAACTGAAAAAAGTAATTGTGGTATATGCAAAATTTGGGCAACAGTACTTTTGTAGCCAGTTAAGTATTTTTGTTCTTGATTTAAGAAATAATAATGGTCTACCCAGGGATCTCTGTTGGTGTTCTGTCTGTGAGGGTCATTCAAAAAAGCTTCATCATGTCATGGATTTTGAGGTCCGCTTTGGATCATTGTCCTGTTGTAGAAGCCAGCCTTTTGTCATGACATTTGTATCCAGAATTTGCTGGTATCTAGTGGAATCAATCAATTCTTCCCTGCTTGCAATGTTCCCTGTGCCACTGGCTCCTTCACAAACCCAAAGCAGAACATTTCCATCCTTGTGCTTCAGTTGGCATAGGTTGAGCTAACTTTGTAGAGTGCCCAAACTTTTGCACATGCCTCAATTCCATTAGTTTCATGAATAAAAACTAAATAGTGCATTAACATGAAGAAAGGCTTATTTTAGCTCTGTTTGCTGCAGGAATATAGACTAGTCCATAGATCAGTGGGTCCCAACCTGTAGGCCGGGGCCCACTGGTGGCCAGCAAAGGTACTGCAAGGGGGCTTACAAATGATTTGCAAAATATTACAATTTTGGTGAAAAGATGCAACTATAAAAAAATTTAAATATGAAAAGCTTTTTTTTTTAATGTTTTAAAAAGAAATTATCTTTAAAAACATTAAGAAACTCCTTTCACTGTTTTTTTTTTTTTTCTTGTATTAAGGTCTATCACTGTGATAAGCCAATGATAGGAACTTTTAAGTTGTCGCCGGCCGGACCACTTTGCCGCCGGACCACATTGCACACTTGTTTACTATCAGTCTGATTGCGCGCCAAAAGCTTACATGGCAAAACCGGAATATCAAAATGGATAGCTGGTTGGCAACAGGAAGAGTTGAAATTAAAGAGAGTCGAGAGAGATGGTGAATCGACAAGTGAACTCTCCCTTGTCAAACTAAAAAGAAAATTGAGCGTGCTTTGTGTTCAATCCTGAATATTTGGTCGTTGTCATTTATTAAAAAGCGCTTTCAGAACACCTTTTTCAGGACATTTGCCTCCATATTGTTATGGGTTCAGTGTGGGCCAACACACTGAACAACACAATGGGCCAACATTTTTGACATTTTCAAGTGGACTGTGAGTTGAAAAAGGTTGGGAACCACTGCCATAGAGGAAATTTGGTTTTGGTGACTCATTATTCTAGTAACACTCTAATACCATGTTTCATAGAGGAGACGTGCGTAGGAGGGGCATCCACTGGTGACTGCACACAGAGCCTGGAGTCTGTCCTACACACACAGATGAATTACACTTAATTATTTTGCATATTTAGTACGTTATGCAGTTATTTGCAAATGGGTTTCAGTTTTAGTTCTCTCCTCACAATATGTCTCTCTCTTTTCATCTAGTTAACTCACTTGTTCGCTCTTTTTTGTAAAATGTGGTATATTTTCAATAACACTGTATTAAAAAGAGACACGTGTTTAGCAAACCTGGTCGGCAGGTGAAGTGATGGTCGGCCCATTCAAATAGACCGGCAGCCCGGGTCACTCCGCCTCATTGTGTCGGTGACTGATTGCTAACTGGCGCCCCAGACATTTGTGACCGCGAGTAACCCCACTGACGTCCCCGCTGCCCCTAGCACGCGCCACCTCTAGCGCTCCAATCGCTAACAGAGAAATGTCGTGACGTCATATAGCTACTTCCGGGCTGGCAGCACTGGCCCGGCGATGCTCAGATTTACAGTTTTATTCAATTTTTGTTTCTTTTTATGACAGACTTACGGGTGCGATTTATAACCAAATACACTGCGTTGAAAGATTACATCACTATATATATTAATGTCAGAGCTTTGGTCACAAGGATAAATACATTTGTTCCAGTCCAGCAGCGGCTCAGGCGTAGCGGTTGAGAAAAGAGGTGAGAGAATGTGTTGCTGTGTGAACGCTTTGCAGATGTTGATGAGAGGGGCTGATTGTTAACAACCGGCTAGCTCAACAGCACGCCACGTCGCCTTTAATATGCCACACGTGTGTTGAAACGACGCGTGTGCCACAGTTTTATTTATAAGCGAGTTTTGACCAAGAAACCGATTTTACTACATCAGTAGTAGCAGCTCAGCAACAGCTGCAGTGGTTAGCTGAAGCGCTAAATACTAGCTTCCCTTATTTGCTAGCTGCTAGCGCGTCTTTGAGCTGTCCGCTAGCTGCTAATCTTGATGCTGCTTCGCTTGCCTTTTTTGTAGCTTTAGACGCTGTGGAGTGAAAACTGTCTTGTTATTAGCTTGTTATGATTAAAATTATGAGCTAGACTCTGATTGCGTCACACATGATTATATCAAGGCTATCACATGAGAACAGGGTATCATTACAATGTATTGTGATCTTATCTAACCCTGATAGCCATTATCTATGATAAGGACACACAAATCAAAACTTTAGAGATACACAGATAAATAAGTTAACGCATACAAATAAGTTAATAGATTCAGCATTTGGTAAATTGAAATATAAGGTGATCGGATTCTTATTATCTATGTTAATAATAAGATGGAGAAAATGCTAAAGATATGATCACCAGATTCAAGTCATGTAGCTACTTAGGCATTATGCTAGTGTCCCAATGCTCTCTCAGATACTAGAACGGAAGATACAATATATTCATTACTAATTTGTAGCAAGATAAAAATAAAAAGACATGGATTGTTGAAGATGTGGTGCTCATTGAAATCTTAGCCTGTGGTGTTTATTTCTAAGTATGTTGGCTCAAGTCACCGTCCTTGAGTTTAACCAATAACCCATTAAACTTGCTTATTGGAACTTATTGCTGTAGGTTATACAAACTGCAGAGAGCACAGCTTTCTCTGGTGTTGAACACGTGTTAATGTGTGCATTTGTTTAATACTGATGTTATCACAATAAGCATGTGAGTCTGCTGTCAGCTTTGTGCCATGACAAATCTACATGGGCAGTTGGAGTTAGAATTATAGCTAATTTCTTTTATATTAACTTTTTTTTGTCATTTTTGATTCTGTTTCACATAGTTGTTGAAACAATAACTAGGAGTGGGTGCTTTAAGACTTTATACAAAGCAAAGTACAGAATGACTGAACCTGTATTACAAGTGTGAAACCAAGATGGAGTATTTACCCCCCTAACTATGTCTGTGCAACTTCTTTGTGTGATTGCTCTGCACAAATGCAGTCCGTTGGTTGTGGTATGTGACTTGCTGCAAAACAGGTTCGTACATTACATTTGAGGTGGGATTGGTTCATGCAACGTGTCTTTAAATTAATTCTTGAGAGCATGTGCAGCTGCTGTTTGGGTTGGAGCTGAGTCAGTGTGCATCTGCATGAAACCCTTCACTAAATTTACATAGAAAAGAGAAACATCAAATTGACTTTCTTTGACCAAGAGCATTCTATACATTTACAGTTTGATTATAAATGTGGGCAGAAGGGCTGTGTGGTTATTTGGAAGTGACTGTCTTTTTTAGTCCTGAGGCTACAAGTCATGTGGTGCACATTGACGTATCCAGATGAGGAATTCTGGAGCAAGTGCACATGCAAACACATAATACACATGCTTTGAATTTATAATGAACTCCATTCAATGAGAGGCAATCATCTATTGTTGTGTAGAAACAAATACAGTGACAGAGCCACACAATGACTTCACTGGAGCACAGGAGTGTGGTGCAGTGCAGGTTAGCCTGGTTGCCCCTCACACTCACTGAGGACTCACACTCTAACTGAAGTTAAATTTCTGTGCACACATGCCTCTGTTTAGCATAGGATTATAGCAAGATAGAAGGAAACTTTGTTTACCTAAATTAGACCTACCTTAAATTTTCTTGAATGTGCTGTTAAACGTAGAATTAGTGAGTAATATTTAGGCTGTTTCTTGTAGTTTGTGTTTGCATATGGCCAGCTGCTGCCCAGCTCATCACTCAGTGTTAGATTCTTCTCACTACTGTTACTTTAGCCAGCCAGGTTGTGCTAACCTCCCACGTGACCTCAGGCCCTCTCCTTCTAAGCTGCAGAATGAGTCACTGGTGCTACTTCTAGCATGTTCAGGCTCAGTGGGTACAGGGCTACACTGCAACTTACACTCTGGCCCTAAGGATACACTAGAAATAGCTGAGCTCTCTGGGAGACGGTCTGAGTTGATCCAAAGGTTTTTGTAGTGAGCAGTAATGAGGAGGGCACATGGCATAATCCTGCAAACCTTATTATACTGCGAGGCACTGTCACAAACCTGTGGTGAGGCATAGAGAATTTCAGAAGATTAGAGAAGTAATGTTTTCTTGGTTTAAATGCAACCACTGCTTTATTCAGGTACATGTACTAGGAACTTAAAAATAATCTTAAATTTCTTCTATAAATTGTATAAAAATGACAAATGCTTGGATGATGGTAAGTGTTGTAGCGTCATGCCAAGACTGACCTCCACGCAGCGGGGCCAGCAGATCTGGTATCTAGATAAATAGTGCTGACTGAGAACCAGCCTAAGAATAAGCAGAGATGGTCATGTAAGCAAAGATTCATTTACCAGGTGGTGGTTGCTCAAATTTGCTGCTGCTCAATATTTCCAAATGTGCTCATACGTCTATATTCCAAACTATACTTCTAAGATTTCACGTTGTGTCTCTGTGTTGCAGGTCTTGTTGACTTGCCGCACACAAGAACCCCCACCTGCAACCATCACCCTCAGCAGCAAATCAAAATACTTCCGAGTGCAGTGACAAGTGCAGA